>NC_070603.1:96988302-97185802 GCF_027172205.1 Podarcis raffonei | reverse complement strand
AAGATCCTCTTGGATTCGTATGTGTTTAGTATGGGATTTCCTGGATGGCTAATATCCACACAAACAATTAGACATGGGAAGGGGAAAGGCAACACTTCTTTAGAATTTGAACTGCGAGTTGTATTTTTGTAACGGGCTGAGCAGGAAACTGAGGCTCAAATTTAAAGCAAGCAAATTTATTTTCTAGTTAAAGATGAACATGTGTAGATTTCTTTTCTGCTTTGCTAAAGCTTTTCAGACCATGGGACCTTTATGGTAATGTTTTCATTTTCTTTCAAAAGTACAGGAACTTTGAAAATGACAAATAATCACATATGCACACAGTTGTACTTATACTTGCCTTAAGCGTCAAAGCTTTATATGAGACCTGTTGCTAATACCAGTACCACGGAATGATCTCATCTTTCATTCTGGCTAAATTCCAACATACAATTTCATTAACCCAGGTACTGCAGGTGATAAAACTCATTTTTCCCTAAAGAGACAGCTAAAAAGTACCAGTTATACATTTATGAAGTACCAGCAATCAAAATTATGGATTTTCTAAAAGGTTTTTAACTACTTTTATTGAAAGGAAAATCGCTGTCTCAGACTTTTGTGACACTATTGCTAATAATAAATTTTACCATTTAGACATAGCAATAATGTGGGAGATGGTGTCAATAAAAAGTATGAAACAAAGATGATCCCTGTCTCTTAAGTAATGCTTTCTGATTAGATACCGGAAATTAAAAGTGGGAAACATAAACTAAGCACCTAAAACTCCCATATGTGGTTATGAAAGACAAGAGGTTTTGTTCCAGCACAGTACACAGCACACAACAAATATCCTCAATGTAAGGAGAGAGATGCCCATTTCATAGCTATCTGTCCACTTGGAAAGCTGACCAAACGAAGTAAAAGAGGATTACCAAGTAACTCTTATCTCCATATTAAAACGATACAAAGTAATGATAGTTGTGATAATATCTTTGGGCCACTTCGCTAAAACTTTTACTTCTAATATTATATACATCACTAGAGGGCAGTGTGGTATTTAGGCCACTCTGACCTTTTTAAGTGATGCAACTATTGGAAAGGTTTTGAACTTCCGTACAATGTCAGTGAGGTTAATAAGCACGCTGTAAAAACCTGTGGCATTCAAATCTGAACTCTACTCTGCACGTTTGACAATCTGAGGAATAAAATGAACTATTTTTTTTGTGTGTGTGTTTTTAGATCTGTTAATAGGCAAGGTATATTTCACACAGCACAGATTTCATACATTTTGGTCATCCTGTTAGGTCACTTACAGGAGATTAACAGCATGGAAAACCTTTAGCCAGCCACCTATTTTATGTATGTTTGAAGAAGTGAGCTGCCAGGGCCATGTGTTTGAATTTTAAGACCATACATATCCTTGGTCTATATACAGGCTTCAATATATGCAGGCTTTCCTCCCCCTACACACTCCTCATTGCACCAATTTTACCAGAAGTCTCTGTTTTGTTAACTCTGGAGGTAACTTCAGTTCTAAAACTTTCTGACACGCAAATAATAGCAATTAATGCATTTGAAACAATTTATGATTTCCGGCCTTCCTTCAACGTGTATTAGCATATACCTGATCTCTTTAATGTGCACTTTTTCTTCCCAAAAACCACAAGCATAGTTGCTAGAATTTCATGTGCAAGTGCTTAAGGGGTTGAAAGTTAACACCTTTGTGAGCTGAGCAGCCTCACAGTGGCTGCTAAACAAAAGCCTCTTTTAGAAGCTTTCCTGAAATGTTTTCTTAACATGTTCCAAGTAGTTTTAGGCAAGCAACTAAAGTAAACAAGATGTTGCCATGATAAAAACACTTGTGAAAACATTGCAGAGTGTGCCGAGAGAGTTTCTCTCACACAAGCCCTCCTCAGTTTTATTAAAACTAAAATTCACATGATGCAGATTACCAGCAAGCCTCCATTTACAAATGACAAAAATCTCCGTTTTAAATATATATTCTAATGTGTTACTACTGCTCCTACAAGCACTCCAAAATCACAAAGCACACACACATGCACATGAATACTATGCAGGTTACTGTGTCAAAAGTTATTTACTCTTGCAAAATAATAATTTGATTTAGAGGAAGAGAGAGGGAGAGATGTAAATAATATTGGATAAAACCCCACTGGGGTTTTGAAGTACCATTTTTGGTAGTCCCTACTGAAAATATGTTGAAACGGTGTTTGCCAATATCATAAAAAGAGTTTTCCCTTAAAGTTAAATGGGCATATAGTCAGGGTAGAAACAAAGGTTTCCCAAAGTTAGTTGCCCATCTAATTACATCTTCCTTCCCCAGGAGGGAAACTTCCAACAACAACAAAAAATTTTTGTCCCCCTTTCCCTATAATAAATGTGCATACTGTTCACATGCTTCTTCTCTGCATTCTCCTGGGAAGAGCTCTCAGCAAGCACACACTGCTAGATCACATTCTCCTATGGGTGTTCTCTAGGCTCCATAATGGAGTAAGGTAAAGGGACCCCTGACCATTAGGTCCAGTCTGGGGTTGCGGCGCTCATCTCACTTTACTGGCCGAGGGAGCTGGCGTTTGTCCGCAGACAGCTTCCGGGTCATGTGACCAGCATGACTAAGCCGCTTCTGGCGAACCAGAGCAGCACACGGAAACGCCGTTTACCTTCCCGCCGGAGTGGTACCTATTTACCTACTTGCACATTGACGTGCTTTTGAACTGCTAGGTTGGCAGGAGCAGGGACCAAGCAACAGGAGCCACCACTGACCTTCTGATCGGCAAGTCCTAGGCTCTGTGGTTTAACCCACAGCGCCACCCGCGTCCCTACCATAATGGAGTACCCTGGAGCAAAATTTTACCACGAAAGCCTGCCCACCTGTGCTTTGCAGGAGAGGCATACAACTGGAAAACAAAGTCAGCAACCCAACAACAACCAGTAAGGCGTTACATTATGCTGCCCTCTGTTTTACTTTCAACTGCCCCCCCCCTTAATTCAGACATGTGGTTTGTAAATGGTATGTGAATTTAAACATAACAGTGTCATAATAGCCTTGGTGCAAGCTATGATTTGGAAACCAATGTCAAACCATGGTTTAATAGCCTCCCTTTGGCAGTCCTTAAAAACCAGTTCTGGAAAGCTGCTGTAGGGTTCAGATATAACAGCAAATCATGGTTCAGCATTGTGCTGGAACTGTGAACACTACAACGTTCCCAAAACAGGCAAGCTATGTATTTTCGAGAAAATACCGGTGTAGAGTTTGGAAATAATGAAAACCTAACTAAACTACTACAATTTTTTTTTAAGGTACTCAAGAACCTCCTGCATAGTATTCCCATATGGCAGTGACCCACATAGGGTTCTAAGGAGCAATTTAGCTTAAATTAAGCCAGCACAAATCACCCCGTTCCATACTTTGCTTGGGAGTAGATCTATACCTAAGCCTAGCAAAGGGAAAACAAGACTTTAAAACAGAGTTTGACTTATATCATTCATTTTGCTGGCTTAATTTCTGCTGAGTTGCCAAGTCACATGGCCAAGCTGAACTGAGTTATGAACCAAAGGAAGTTCCCCTGCTCAGACACAGCCCTCACAGCCTCCAGAACATCCACTCTTTTGTGGTTTATGCCAGCATAAGATCCATCTGTCTCAGCTCAACCATCTGAGCCCCAGCTAAACCCAGATGAGGGTGATATGCTGGGGATCTGCTGGGTTTAGCAAGAAATCTGCTGAATCTGCAGTCACTGCAATGGATCTTGGGTTTGGAATCCTTCCCTCATCCACCCGGGAGGGTGGCTGTCCCTAAAAAAATGAATCCATTTTACTGGGATATCCTAAACTAACAGCAGATTCAGCCATGCACTTTCTAGAGCAGCTTTCCCTAATCTGGTGTTTTCTAGAGTTTTTGGACTACAACTCCCACTATCCCTGATTATTAGCCACTGTGGCTGATGAGAGTGATAGCCCCAAACACCGCAAGGGGTATCAGGTTGATGAAGGTTGGTCTAGAGCAGGGCGGTACTGCAAGAGTACTTTGACATGGAACCTGTGGGCTGCTCACTGCCTTGCTGTGTAGGAGGGCAGCGAGCCCAAAATTAGACACCCCCTCCCCAGCCCTTGTGCTGCCTTCCTAAAGCCAGCTTAGTGAGGCAGTGGGGTTTGAGAGGGCTGGAGGACTCTAGGTTTGAGTGGGGCTGGAGGACTCTAGGATGCTGTCAGAGCCCTCACACCTCCTTCTCCAAACCCAACACCTCACTTATTACCTGGTGGCAGGGGGATGTCAAATGTTGCTGAGGGCCACCAAAAAAGGCCTTGAGGGACACATGAGGCTGCACGCTGGACCGCCCTCTTTTAGAGCCCTGCTCTAAAGCATGGGTAGGCAAACTAAGGCCCGGGGGCCGGATCCACCCCAATCGACTTCTAAATCCGGCCTGCGGACGGTCCAGGAATCAGTGTGTTTTTACACAAGTAGAATGTGCCGTTTTATTTAAAATGCATCTCTGGGTTATTTGTGGGGCCTGCCTGGTGTTTTTACATGAGTAGAATGTGTGCTTTTATTTAAAATGCATCTCTGGGTTATTTGCGTAATCTCACTGTAAACAAGCTGTACAAGTGACAATAAAGTATTTCAATTTGTGGGGCATAGGAATTCATTCATCCCCCCAAAAAAATATAGTCCAGCCTCCCACAAGGTCTGAGGGGCAGTTGACTGGCCCCCTGCTGAACAAGTTTGCTGACCCCTGCTCTAAAGCATCTAGATTGCACGGATCCCAAACTGCATGTCTTTACCCTACTACCCCTAGGTTTGAATTATGCAGTGACTATTGGGAGTGCTTACTGCATATCAAATTACTACATGGGTGCCAAGAAGCTGCACACCTCATCAGCCCTCATGTACTGTAATTTCAAAGAACTACCTGTGTGCCCAAGAATGGCATTTATCTATAAAAGAAGAAAAGAAGCCCAATGGCCCTTCTACTGCCTCCCATATTATACAGCCTTAGATATTTGAGGCAGAGCATACAAAATCTGCCTGCATTTTTGTTTTCTTGCTGCAGAGAATGAGACCATTCTGTCACAGCAGTAAAAAGTGGACTTGTTTTTGTTTTTCTGTATTCGAGGCAATGCAGGGTGTGTTGGTTTCATTAGATTTAGCAGAATCACCTGCTGGTAGCAGTTAGCTCTAACTGATGGTACAATTGCATGACAACCAGTGGCTGACTGCCTCAAGGGGTGGAGGGAAGAGAAAACACAGAAAACCCTTGTGTAAAACTGCAACTTATTTTGAAAAGAAACAGGGAAATGAATGTGTACAATAGCTTATGTATCTGCTGATACTGATAAGCATCCTCCTGTTAGCTGTGAGTGAAAGACAACTAGGATTGTTATTTGAACAGAATTTATCTTTAAAATCAAAGACCTTGTAGTGTTCCTTACCTTAGGAACAAACACTACAAAATGATTACAGGTGTGTGTGTGTGTGTGTGTGTGTGTGTGTGTGTGTGTGTGTGTAAAAAACCACCCTTGGTTTTTTTCTTTTCTTTTTTCTTTTCCAGCCTTTATTATATTCATTTCTCAGAATGTATAAAACAAAAACAAGACTCCCAATTTCTTTTCTTATCTAGGAGAATTGAGGGCATTATAAAAGATTTGCCCCTTTTGAAAAATGCTTTGTGCCCATGAAATTATCGCATAAGCAATGTTAACAGAGTTAAGTTATGAAAGGCTATGAGGGTCACAGACAATGTGGCATAGAACTGACTACAGGCGTCCCCCCCCTTAGGCAGGGGGTTAGGTACCAGGCCCCCAAGCGCATAAGCGACAACCGCATTAAGTGGGGAGCATCCTCTAAACACTCTGTAAATGCCCTCTCTGCTGCTCTCTCTCCAATCCAGACCAGAAAATACTGTATCCAAAAATATCCACAACTAGAATTGAAGCTCTGGGGCCAGCGGGAGGCTGGAGGATGTGCAGAAAAGCGGACAGTTGTATAAACGGGCAACATGCGAAATGTGGAAGTTAGAAAGAACACCTTTGTCAGTGGTAGTTTCCAAAATGACAGTGGTAAATACAAAAACAGACTACAATTTACAAAAATGGAATGCCTGCAGGTACCGTACTAACTTGTCAGTGAGGTAACTTTTATACCGCATTTAACACTGTTTTGTTTTTGTTTTTTGGTAGTGAGGAGAAGTCTGTGTCAAACTACAGGGGCTCAATTAATATAATTAGAATTTAATTTAAGTAGTGTTGACTTTGCTTATTAGATACTTATGTGACACAATTAACGATGCATGTAGTTTTGGCAGTCTGTATTCAATAAGAGCAGTTACAAAATCAATTAAATAAGGAGGATAGACTCCGTTGCTTCTGTGTTGGATCTAAGGTTTGGTGAAAGCATATACAAGAATGACAGAGGACTGTCATAAAAACCCAAATACTACTGGATGCGATCTGCACATGCAGCAGAGCTGAACCCAGTAATCTGTTGATCTCAGACTGTGCTGGTTGAGGGAGGTCCTTTGGCAGTCACCCTGAAATGTCCTTCTGCCCAGGCTTTACTGAGGACAACACGACTTGCACATCATGTGTATTTACAACAGACACCTTTGACAGGAAGCCACCAACAGCAGGAGATGTTTTCAGCTCATCTGAAGGTAGATTCATGCTTAATGAAATATATGGAATGCCAAAAAATAAATTAAATATTCTTACTTTAGAAATGACTGGAAATCTTCGCATACTGCTTCACAGCCTGGCCATTTGCATACTCCGTGCCCATAAAGCGGATGGCTATGAGAGTGTTCTTCGTGGGATAAACTGATGGGGAAGGAAAAAAGCAGGAAAGCATTATTAAGGTGGTGCTTTGAATGACTTTAACTTGCTGCAGCGCTGAAAGCAAAATATGTAAGTATAAACACATAAAAAATGAAATATTCAGGAACGCACAATTCCGTTTTGTTTCAAGGAAGCCCTCCTTTGAGCTTTATAAGAGAAGAGTCGCAAATGTGTTGGGATTGTAGCAAGCAGGTTATGTGTGTCTGATTGATTAATTAATTAGAAGTTTTGTTAAGAACTGAAATAAACATAGGAAGTGAATGCTGGGAACATCTGACAGTGTAGCTTTATGTCTTAGATACAAAAAGTGTTTGAAAATTGCATATTTACAGTAGATGGAAGACTAAATACCCTTGCAGTTTATATCTAGCATCTTAAGTAACTTTGAGGGTTATAGGTACTACAAAACACTGTGTAAGACACAAAGAAAGAAAAGCACGCATATCTGTGTTATGGCATCTTTCACCCTATCAGAACAGACCTGCGTGCTGCCCTCCTCTTGATGCCTTCTTTGCAGGTCTGCTCATATTTCTTAGCAAAAAGCGAATGTTTCCCAACTATACAATTCATTTTAACAAGAAACGTAGCAAAAAGGGAATTCTGTCATTTCACTGGGATAGAAGGGTGCCATTAACAGCAGCACTGCTACCTAGGCCACCAAGACAGAGCTTATAAAAAGGTGGTTGGGGTGGGAAGCACCTTTTCAAACATCGAAGAGTTAAAAATCTAGCAGGATTCCAATCAATACATAATGATTTGGCCACACTGCTCCAAGTCATGAGATGCTTTGATCCAGGCCATGTGGTGCTCAGGGAAATGTATCTGTTGCATTAACTGATGAACCATGTTCTGAAATATCTTTACTCAACTTCTGCATGGAAACGTCTTCAGCAAAGGAAATTATTTTTTCCAGCCAATTTCCATAACCTTAAATGACTTTTTAAAAGAAGAAATGTCAGTTATCTTGAAGGGTGCACTTTTTTGTCCACATTCATTTCTTCTCACAAATTGTTGTCTTTTTTTGTGTGTGTGTGTGTATGTTCAGCTGACTCTCTTGCAAGCTGCAAGCTCAAAAGCAAAAAGATGTAAAAATAATATTAGACATGCATGTGTCTCTATCAGGCATTAACTACAAGTAGGGGTCGGAAACCCCAATCCCCCCCCCCCGGTCATATTCAACACATATGAATATGTTACAAATCAGTGTAAAATCTTACTTCATAATTGCTTTTGGTGAACAACAGAATGAGCAATTTGATATTTTTACTGGCTGAATTATAAGGGTTTTCATTATTACTTAGACTTATATCACACATTTCCTCCAATATAAAGAACCCCAAAGCAGCATACAAAAACCAACATGTATGATACACACAAACAAAACAAAACCATTATAAAATCGCCAATAAAATTCCATAAGCTAGAGAGCAACCAGCAGAGTAGCTGATCAGCAAAATAGAAAATTAAAAGCAATTCAACCAAATGCTTGTTGATTTTTTTAAAAAAATGTCTTTACTTATTTCTTAAAACTACTCACTGTGAGGGGCCAACCACATTTGTCCACTATGGTAAATGCCCTGTTTCTTGTCACTGCCTCCTAAGGATCTTGTGAAGGTGGGACCATGAGCACAGCTTCTCCAGCTGACCTAAAAGAATGTGAGGGGCCGTATAGGGCAGGGATGGGGAACCTGTGGTCCTTCCAGGTGTTGTTGTTCCTGTCATCCTTGACCATTGGCCATGCTGGCTGGGGCTGATGGGAGTAGAGATGAACCACATCTGGAGTCACTTCTAATATAATATTTGGCTGGGGGTACCCAGCCAGATGGGCAGGGTATATTATTATTATTATTATTATTATTATTATTATTATTATTATTATTATAACAAATTATTAACCCACCCACCAGCCCCCTCTCAGGGCCCTTGGCATGCGGGAAGCCAACATGCACTAAAATGTCCAATTCCCTCTTTACCAGAGGAAGAGCTCCGTGGGGAAGGGGGGACAGTGGCTTACTTTCGCAGCTAGGCTGGAGCTGGAAAGGTGGGGAAAGGGCCTGTGGAGTCATTTTGGCTGAGGGCGCCTGGTGGCCATGGGTGATGCCGGCGGGCGTAAGCACCCTGAGGCCTTGGTAATGCTCGATCAGAATCCTTTACACGATCCACGCGTTGGACATGTCTGGTCTAGGGCATCAGAAAACTTCTCAATGGAACGGAAAATTTCTCTATGCCCGTTACCCTAATTTTTCTGTCACTGGAAATAGGTAAAAAGATGCTACACCTATTACTTTTCAAGTGCATAGGTTAATCTCCAAGTTGGAAATCAATTTAATTTGCAGTTTGCATAGCAGTACAAGAATCATTTGCCGCAATATACGTTAATTTCCACCAGCAATTAAATTCCAGCAACTGGAAGCCCATCACTGAAATAGTGGAGAAGAAAAATTGGTTGGGAAAATTGGTTGCTGTAGCATGTGATTCTTGGACTGCAACAGATTCTGGTGTGATCTACCTAAATATAAGACACAGACTGTTGTAGGTTTGAGCTATCACATAGTTTTACAGTGTACATTTACACGCACATTTTAATCCTCCCATTGCATACACAAAACCCACAGCAGGTCAGAGTGTCAAAATACAGAACATTCATGCTGCTGCTGTTATTTTATTTATATAGCTCCACAAATGTGCAATGGCGCTGCATGAAGTACAAGAGGACAGGTCTATGCCCCAAAGGGTATACAGTCTACCATCTGACGCATTCGAGATAGAGGAAGGAGGGGAAGAGAGGCATAGTAGAAGAGGAAGAATGTGCTGTTGTGTCAATTATGTGTACTTGAGCTTAGTTACAGGGTGGTTTGGGGATTATCTTGCGTGCTTTGTTAGCTTTGAGGTATTGGAGATGCCTTCTAACAGAGCCAGTGTCTTGCTTTGGAAAGAACACCAGACTTGGTCCAGGGAGAGGGGTATTCAAATCGTCACTCGGCCAGGAAGCTAACTGGGCAGTGTTGGACCATTCACAATCATTCAGCTTAAACTGCTTCACAGTGTTATGAGGATAAATGTAGAGGGAGCGAAGGGTAACATATGCCACCCTGAGCCCCTTGGAAGGATATCCATCAATTGATCAATCGATGCAAATCATATCCATGCCCACTATATTGGTTAGTACAGATGGCAACAACCTCTGTACTTTCAATAGATAAGAATAACAGCAAACTGTTTCGTGTGGTTTCTGGATTTGGATGCCACAATAAACTTTGACTGTAATGTAAATTAGCTGAGGCTCCTCACCTGGCTAGAACACCCTTCCCAGCATCCTCCGGCACAGCCACAAGGTGAAGATTAGAACCTTTTGTTTCTAATTTAGCAAAGTTTAGTGTTGCATCTGAACTATAAACTGTGGTTAAACTTATGTACGCTGAAACAAGACAGCATTATATAGCATGGTTTGAAGATGGGTGGTTTCAAACAAACCATATTTAAGATTGCCCACAGCTTGTGAAGTTTGGATGGCACAGCAAACTGTGGTTAAATAAAAATGGAAAAGAAAACTTCTGTATTCCCCCTGGTAGGAGTTGGAGGGAGCACAGGGAAGGCTAGACGTGTTCTCATCATGATAAACCATTGTTCATCGTGACATCCAAACTCTGACAAAGTCTCAATAATAAAATATTAGTCGGATAAAGTCATACATAAAGACATGTTATCTATGTGTAGTCTTGCTATGTGATATAAGTATATTTCAATAAACTGTTTTTCAGCTGCGAGTAGTAGGCCTACAGTTTTTAAAAAGAGAAGAGCACCAATTTATTTCCTGAGTAGACAATTCAGCTTCATACTGAAGGTAGAAGGTCCATTTTAGGACAAGCTCTGCTAGGGGGATTTACAGCTGATGTTATATCACACCCAGCTGTTTTTAAATTGAATATAAGACTGTGTTTTGTTGACGTTATCAACTGACTTGAACAGAAGAGTGGGAAACCAGGCACTCATATTAGCAGCCCATTAGGATCAATGAAAAAAAATTGTAGCTATGTCTGTGTTTTTTGTTTCAGTACCTGGCAGACTTTGCAAACATTTTAAAGCACAAGCACAAAAGCCACACAAATACAACAAGGAAATGACAAAATGTCCATGTGTTCTATAGTTGCCAACTTGTAAATGCCAGTGCAAACCACATATCTAGTTCCTAATCTGTTTTTTAAATATATCTAATAAAGACTAATAGCGCTTGCCAATTTTATGAAAACATCCCCTGAGCCCTATATGTGAATGTATATAGAATTCTGCACAGCTGTGTTCATGTTATGAATCATGAACACTGCTTTCTAATATGTAATCTGGTGGCTTTTGCAGAATCCTAAAAAATCTTCATTTTCATTTTATATTTGGAAAATAACATAATTTGCATGCCCAAGATATAGCTGTAGTAACAAAAACCCCACTCTCTATATAAATATGCACCAAAAAATTGGGAAAATCAGTAAGACCCTGTAATATCCAAAAAGGTTTGTAATTCAGAACTGAAAACAATCATGCCAGGACTATGCTTCATGTTTCTTGAACTATTGCCATCAAGTGCTGACAGTGTTATCCCCCCCCCCTTACTCACAATTAAATTCCATGTGAAAAATAAAAATGAAACCAATTTTTTTGTGCTATTCATATTACTTGGGGGAAATAAGGGACAGAGAGAGGCAGAACTGAAGTAGTACCAAAAGCAGTTCTCAGAAGTCCTTGGGTAAAATCAAGAGAGCTGCCAATAACAGGATGTGTAGTTAAATGGGAACCTAAAGCCAAGATTGCTGCCCCCTACACTGCGCAGCAATGGAGAAATGATGATGTTTTCTCCATTGGCCAGCCAATGGATGCTCTATGTCTGCTCTAATCCACTCTAAATCACATTATGTGAAAAACGCACAGGGGGGGGGAATTCTTTTCACTTTATTTAAGAAACATCCTAGTAAATTATCAATATACTGGGGCAGTGCCATATTTTGATTCCTTGGTGCATTATGCACACTACATGTCTCCTAATGAACATCAAGTGAGAAGGGAAGATGCATGTTTCAAGACAAGGCAAGCTGTGATTAATATTTGCCAGGAAGCCATGAGTGGCTGTAGTTCTTTGGCATGTGACTTATGTGCTTGAAAATATGACTGTTTTCTTTATACCTTTATGGCATATATGGGAATAAATGTAACACGCATGTCGCTGCAAAGAGCGTGAAACATTTTTTTCCTCCCCCCAAGAAGTTGATTGTTTCATATTGGCGACCTGCACCCCCTCAGACAAGGCCTTCCTTTAAACAGGCACACCAGAAACAAGATGCTCACACAATCAGGGATTTTAAAAAGGCTCTAGAAAAAGTAAAATATTGCAGCTGTAGAAGAAGTCTAAATGAACAGAGAACTGTATGTGAAATTACAGTACGGATTCATGATTCACACTGGGCGAAAGAACAGGCGTGCTGTTTGAGCCAGATCATCATATTCACTCTTAATAACTTGAAAACACCTACCCATCTCTGGGATGTAGCGGAAAAGGGCAGACAAATAGCTTCCTGTATTCTATACCCTGAGGAGTAACTTTGGTTCCAGGCCCAAACAAGACTTGGAGGGGATCTCATCTGCTCCAATTACTATCTGTTAGGTGGGTCACTATTCAGAGCTGCAATCTGAGAGTAATTTGGCAGGTAGTATACGCCTGTTGTTGGTGAAATAAATCTATTTATTACAATGGACTACACTCCCCACCACCACATGAAAAACAGGCTCTGGCTAGGAAACCCAACATGGATGGAGCAGCCCTGAACCGCTAAAGAAAATTAGTTTCATAACTGACAAAACTACTGAGAACGGCTCTCTCTGTGTGCCACGTCCAGACAGTAAAAGCATATGCATAGGCTCAGGTGCGCTCCTGGCTCTAGAAATTGCCACAAGACATAGAAAAGCGGTAGACTTCTAGCAGACTTTTCAGAGATTTAGAGATTAGCATTATCCTCTTGAATGGATGACAGTAGGGCTACCAGGGGGTCAGGGGAAACAGTGGAGTACTTCTTGGTCAAAGGCAAGTCCATGTTCTCTGCCAACTGAAACTTCTGAACAATTCCCCAAGGACAGCCCTACATAGAATGTATTATAGCAGCCTAACCTTGAGGTCACTAAAGACATGACTATTCAAGTACGCACAATGGCAAACCACACTTTTCAGCAAGCACGATAGCACAGCCTATACATTTTCTAGACCAAAACTGTTTTATAAGTGCACTACTGACTGAAAGAAATGGCATTGTTAGGTACCATCCTTACTGCATGTCAATGATTTGTAGAGTATGTGCTCATTTAATAAAGTATAAAGAGATTCATTTTTCCCTTCAATAGCTAGCACAGAATTAAAAAACAACAACAACCCTGAACTGTTCTTAATAGACTTATATCAATAAAAATACTGTTCTAAAAACATAAAGGCCTAATTATACTCTTAGACAGACCTTTAAAATTTCCGCACAACCTTCAGTGTCTATTCTATGATCCTCAAGAGGGTTGCAGAGAGTACAGCCTTGAATGGGTTTGGAAATGTAGTCTGAATTTTGTGACATGCTTTTTGTTGATACCAGTGAATCTTTCCTCACACAGCAACCCAAGGCAAAAATCAAATAAACAATTAATTTGGCATACCACCCTTAATCCAAAGATCTTAAGGAGCAGTTTTTACCACTGCCTCCTTCAAGCAGGCAGGGAACACTCCCTATCGCAGAGAGGCATTAATCACCACCCTGGCCCAGCCAGCTATCCCCTCCTACCTGCTAGTTTTTATCAGCCACAAGGGGCAAGGGTCAGGAGCACAAGTGGTCATCCTGACCGATCCAAGTTATCTTGCCCACATCGTCAAGCCTTACTAACTGAAACCTATCCAACACAACATGTCTAGACAGTGCTCTGGAAACCCCCTGAGATTTAACTGCTGTAACAGCGGAGTCAAGATCCTGGTGGATGCTAGTGACTTTATCATCAAAATGCTTTGCAAACAAGTCACAGCGAGCTGCTGCCAGTTCTGTCATCTCCTTCAGGCCAGACTGTAAAAGGCCCCACAGTACCTGGAAAAGCTCTGCTGGATGGCACTATGAGGATGCAATGGACACAGTAAAGCATGCCTTCTTTGCTGCCTTCACTGCCACTAGGTAGGCTTGATGGTGAGCCTGTTTATTTGGATAAGCTCTGGAGTATACCAGCGAGCCAAATGGGCTCCACAAAGCAGTAGAGGGAGTGCTCAGGGCTATCATGTCAACAGCCCGAGCCATTCAGATGTTCCAAAGATCAGCCAGGGCTTCAACAGGAGCACCAGTCATATGAGCTGGAAAATCCCCCAGGGCCATCTGGAAACTTGTTGGATCCATTTAGCCTCTGAGGGTGGACCATCCTAATAGGTCCCTAGCTTTCGTAGAGGCGGAAAAGTGCTGAAAGCCTAAATCTCAACAGGACGTGATCTGGCATACTGAAGTCTAGTATCTTTAAAAATACAACACTGAATGTTGACCACATGGTGAGAACATATACTTACAGTGCAGTCCTACACATGTCTACTCTGAGTTCACCAACTGTAAGCAGAGTCAATCTCAAGGGCAGGATGACTCTTCACCCTAGAGAGGAGGTGAAAGGCTTCAAAGGAACGTGCCTGTCAAGTCCATTGGGAAGAGTGATCCCTGCCATCATCAACAGAGAAGTGAATATTCCATGCTAGGAATAGTTTGACCACTATAGTCCATGCATTGGTAACCTTGAAGCTGGATTACTGCAATGCACTGTATGTGGGGCTGCCCTTTGGCCTGATTCAGAAGCTCCAACTGGTGCAGAATGTGGCAGCCAGACTGCTGATGGGGACACCCGGCTGACAACATGTGGCACTATTGTTAAAATATCTGCACTGGCTGCTCATCTACTACCAAGCCAGGTTCAAGGTCCTTGAATTAATTTACAAGTCCTGAACAACTTAGGTCTTAGGATACAAGACTACAATGAATTGGTCTCTGCAAATAAGCTGGGCAGCTACTGGGCATTTCACATAGGTTTATTATTTAAAAAGAACGTCTTCATACTGCAGATGTCTTTAATTTGTTTTTACCACATGTGTCACATACCAATGGGTTGCAAATGGTCATATCTTAGTAAATGCTTGCGCGCGCGCACACACACACACACACACACACACACATATATATATGCAAGCATTCCTAGCATAGAGGAAACACTCTGTCATGTAAAAGTGCACAGCATTCCCAAGATATTTGTTACAAGATGTTTTGAACAGGCTAATAAGAATATTCATCTAATTTTCAAGAATGTGTTCAGCTAATGTCCTGTTAGTTTGCTTACAGAGACTCAGTTACTGGGCTATTTGAAACAGTTTAAAGACAGCAAGCTTGAGCAATCTGCCAAGGAAAAGATGGAGCAATGTCCTGTGTGCCTATCATTCGCTCTTTGTTGAAATGCATAGTTTTCTTGCCCATTATCCTCATCATCTCATTTTCTTTCCTCTTTCTGGTTCTAAAATCATGTTTAATTAGAGGATTTCACATCCCATCAGGATATCATATTCATGCAGAGACCCTGCCACTGGAATGATGGTAATTTAAATCTAGTGATTGTCAGCTTTGTTCTCCTTAAGAGGCTGAGCCCGTTGCTATTATTGGCACACACTATTGAGGTGGACAGGAGCCACAAAGAAACTTTGCACTTTCCTAGGATGACCATTGCATTGTAAGTACTGCATGTCATCCACTAAATTCAATGATAATCTCAACTGCCATTTGCCTCGTTAAAGTTAGGATCTCGTGGAGAGTTACAGACGTCACAACACAGCAGTCCTTGGTGTCCTGTGTCTGGAAAACCTGGAGCTTATTAACATAAAAGAAAAGATGTATAGCACAGAAACAGATTTATTTTAATTTATATTAATTACCTACCCTTCAACCCAAGGTGCCAAGGTAAGTTAGAACAATTAAAACACAATTTTTAAAACAGTTTAAAACAGCATGCAATCACGGAAATAAAGTGGGTCCAGATAGATAGATAGATAGATAGATAGATAGATAGATAGATAGATACAGTAATGGAACGGGTTAATTCTGGGTTTCGCCACTCGCACATGCGCAGGCACTCAAATGACGCCACGTGCATGCTCAGAAGTGGCAAATCGCGACCTGTGCATGCGCAGGCGTGGGTTGCATTCTGCTCATGTTGCGAACGGGGCTCTGGAATGGATCCTGTTCGTAACCAGAGGTACCACTATAGATAGATAGTATAAAAGGCCAGGGTAAAAAGGTATGTACAATGAAGATACTAGAATCATAGAATTGTAGAGTTGGAAAGGGACTCTAATGATCATCTAGTCCAACCCCCTACAATGGAGGAATCTCAGCTAAAGCATCAATGACAGATGCCCACCCAACCTCTGCTTTAAAACTTTCCAGGAAGGAGAGTCCACCCCTTCAGAGGGAGTCTGTTCCACAGCTGAACCATCAGAAAGCCCTTCTTGGTGCTTAGTCAGAATCTCCTTGCTTCTAACTTGAATCTATTGGTTTGGGTCCTACCCTCTGGAGCAGGAGAAAACAAACTTGCTCCATCCTCCATGTGACAGCCCTTTAGATATTCCTCTCAGTCTCCTCTTTTCCAGGTTAAACATATCCAACTCCTCAACCATTCCTCATAAGGCTTGGTTTCCAGACCCTTGATCGTCTTGCTTGCCATCACTGGGATGAGTCAGTATTCAAGACTTGGGTAACAAATTACAATACAGTGGTACCTCGGTTTACGAACTTAGTCAGAAGTCCGTTCTTAAACCAAAACCTTTCTTAAACCAGGAGCGCTTTCCCTAATGAGGCCTCCCGCTGCCGGTGCCCTTCCACCATTCGGATTCCGTTCTTAGACCGAGGTAAAGTTCGCAAACTGGGACACTATTTTCAGTTTTGCAGAGTTCGTAAACCGCATCGTTCTTAAACAGGACTGCTCTTAAACCGAGGTACCACTGTATACAGAAACTGATTGGCAAAACAAATGCTTTCTTATCTGAATATAAACAGAACACAAAGCCCAGGAATCATTTAAGAAAAAAATGTAATAATGATGTAAATCTGAGGACAAGAATACTCCTGGGTTATGCAGCAACATTCCATCAACCCTAATAAAAATATGTCTATTTAAAAATAGTCCAAAGTGCTAGCAGGTGTCTGCCAGACAGACCTGTCCTCACTGTCCTTTAGGGCCACCCCCCAACATAATTTCCAAGACAACCTTCTCCAAAGCAGTCCTTTCCTTTCCTCCAGATCCATGTCTGGCTAATCTGCACTGTGAACTACATGTTCTCTACTACTACTACTACTACTACTACTACTGATTTATTATTTATACCTCGCCCATCGGGCTGGGTTTCCCCAGCCACTCTGGGCAGCTCCAAACATCATAATAATAATAAGAAGAAGAATAAGAAGAAGAAGAAGAAGAAGAAGAAGAAGAAGAAGAAGAAGCGATAAAAGATCAAACATTAAAAACTTCCCTAAACAAGGCTGCCTTCAGATGCCTTCTAAAAGTCAGATAGTTGTTTATTTCCTTGGCATCTGATGGGAGGGCGATCCACAGGGCGGGTGCCACTACCAAGAAGGCCCTCTGCCTGGTTCCCTGTAATCTCACTTCTTGCAGTGAGGGAACCGCCAGAAGGCCCTCAGAGCTGGATCTCAGTGTCTGGGCTGAACAATGGGGGTTGGGGTGGGGTGGAGACGTTCCTTCCGGTATACTGGGCCCAGGCTGTTTAGGGCTTTAAGAACAGCACAGTATGAGAAATGTACACAGTATCTGGTTTTTCTAAGGGCAGGTTCATTGCTTTATGTGTGCAACATTCAGGGGATGGTTTGCATCTGTGCATGAGTGGAACATCACAACTCATGGCATCATATTGTCTCACATCAACTCAAAACATTATGCTTTTCAATGGAAGAAATTAAAACGTTCAGCCTCTGATCTTAAAGAGCACAGGAATCAAGTGAAGAAGAATCGAGTATGCAATCATGTGCATAAGTAGTCCTGTTTAGGCATTAACCTGAAAGTACAGTGGTACCTTGGGTTAAGTACTTAATTTGTTCCGGAGGTCCGTACTTAACCTGAAACTGTTCTTAACCTGAAGCACCACTTTAGCTAATGGGGCCTCCTGCTGCTACTGTGCCACCGGAGCACGATTTCTGTTCTCATCCTGAAGCAAAGTTATTAATGTGAAGCACTATTTCTGGGTTAGCAGAGTCTGTAACCTGAAGCATATGTAACCTGAAGCGTATGTAACTCAAGGTACCACTGTATGTGGACTGAAAGTGCACTCTATTCTCAACCCAAGTTAGCTCTTGGAAGTTGCTGCTTGCCATGGGAGGGAAGATCTCACTGGCATCCATGAAAGCTTCACTCCCAACACTAAACAGCTGCTTTAGAGAGGCAGCCCCCCCCCCAATGGCAGTTATATACAGCTTCAACAGGTCTCCAAACTATGGATTTAACATGCAGTTTTGACCCGAAAGCACCATAGCAAAACTGGGCAGTCAGTGGATGCTGCCAAAGAAACAGTAACATATATGAAAAAAGGCATTCCTTCTGATATTTTACTAAAGCCTAAACAACTCCAATTTCTTCATAAGTTTTTCATTGTGCCTGTAAAAGAGGAGTCAACTAATTTAAATTCCAACACCAATTTTAGGTGTGGATTCCTTTACCCATTTAATTGTATTGCATTTCCCCCTCCTCTGATCACTTCAGTTTTTATTTCAATTTGGTACCCAGGCACCCAGAATGCAGAGCACATTAGAAATACTTTGACAGGGAGAATTTAAGACCCAGCATTTTCTAGTCATTTCATTGCTAACTAATGAGAACAATTTCTCCTTCCTTCTCTTTTTAATGTCTCCTCATGTACTTACATACTATCATCATGGCCTCCCATAGCCTCTATTTTCCTAGGCTCTAGATATTTAATTCCCTTTAATCTTAGCTCACAGCCTATTCCCTTCAAACCCTTTATCATTCTGGTTGCTCACTTCGGTATTTGCACCAGTATTCTTTTTTGTCGTAGAAATAAAAATCGTTCCTTCAGGTTTGTTCTTAGCATCCTAACTGGTGTCACTGGTGCACTATATTTTATAATTGGAATAACAACTTAAAAAATGTATAAGAAGGTGATTAACACCAATATCACATTAGCCTTTAATAAAAAGAAGGCACTGCAATTTCTCATCTTGCCTCCTCATACAATTGCTTCTTCCAAGCTGATGTTTCATTTTATACATGTATTTTGATTTTCAACTTCCTATCAGAACCACACTCTACTTATCCTTGTTAAATCTCATTTTATTCCTCTCTGCATAGTTCTCTAATTTATTCAGACAAAGTTGGATTGATTCGGTATCTTAGGATCACTTTATTCTAATTAAACTAACATTTTGCCTATTTTTCTCACTGATCTTTAACACAGAAATGCCTTATGCTCTTGAATATATGATTCATTTTGAGGACCCAAAAAAAAGCAAGGGGAAAAAAAAGCAAAACTCTGGCCCTTGTTCAACAGGATTCTTTAGAAGGGGGGGCGGGGAACATATGTCTAACTTTAAGCAAATGAGTAATCCCATTAAATTTTGTAGTATGCATATGTCTGAACTTAAACACCTGCTTGTACATCAGACTGAACTGGAGAAGAGAACAAAATGGTCATATACTGTAGACAATATTTTCTACTGCACCTTAAATGAAAGGAGGGCCCGATTCTGCCAGCACTCCAGAGAGTAACAGAGCAACAGCATTAAAAGAGATGAAAAAGCCCCAATGTCAATGCAATGAGTAGTCAAATGGGAATCATCCCCCCAAAGTCCAACCATGGTACAAAATCTATTCTTTTAAAGGCAGGGCATAAAAAAAAAAAACCAAACCCATCTAGGTCCCATTAGAGAAGAACTAAAGTGGTACAGCAGGGATAATTGGTGGACCACACTCAGAATTAAAAAGAAATTAACTGTATTGTTCTGTACACAGAAGTCCTACCATTTTCCTACAGCAGCAATCACATCAGCTCAAGAATCAGCCACTCTCCCCCCCGCACTTTGTTCCTCTCCTGCTGGTCTTTGCTCCTCACTCTTCATAAGTGCAATACGAGAGGAATGAAAAATGCATAGCAAGACGACACCATCAAGCAGGTGTATGACATGCTTTCCTTCATTTGCACGTTATAAAAAGCGATCCGATTCCATAGGACACAAGAGTCTCTATTTCTTCAGAAAACCAGCTGAATCATACAGGTAGTGTAAATATCATATGCTATTGCAGGTGCTGTGCTTTCTATTTGTTTGTGTTTATCTAAACAGCATAACAAATAATCACGCAAACACAGAACAACATTTGGCATGATAATGGCAATGTGGGACGCAGGAGCAACCACCCAGTTTTGCTGTTTTGTAAATTTTTAAAACCTTTTCTTGATATTTTTTTTAACACATCCTTCATGTTCTTCATTAAGAAATCCCTTTGACTATGTGTTTTTTTCCTACTCTGCTGTTGGATCCGTACTGCACCCCGGAAAGGGTTTTATCACTGGATGCCAAGATGTTTTCTAGAGGCTTTTGTGGAGATCACAATCAGACTCAGGAAAAAGTTGAAATGAGGAGGAAAGGCAAAACACGCAATTTCTTGTCTCTCCTTCTTAATGAAAAACAAAGGCCAAATTTGTTCCAGACAGTTTTTCACCTCAAATCTAAATAAATCTATTTTGAGTTAAATTCCACTGATTTCAACAGAAACTACTTGTACAGAAGCACTCTCCCCCCCTTTTTTTTCAAACTACAGGCAATTTGGGTTAAGGAACAGCAGCTTCCAGGAGGCAATGATGAAGACCTAGAAACAGCACCAGTCACCTTTGACTTGCTAAACTGTATTTTCCTTTACACATGTGCCTTTACACATGCACCTAAAGTACATTATCTGTTTAAGAGCATGAAAGACATAAACACACAACCTTCAGAGATCTAACAAAATACAGTGGTACCTCGGGTTACATACGCTTCAGGTTACATACCCTTCAGGTTACAGACTCCGCTAACCCAGAAATATTACCTTGGGTTAGGAACTTTGCTTCAGGATGAGAACAGAAATCGTGCTCCAGCGGCGCGGTGGCAGGAGGAGGCCCCATTAGCTAAAGTGGTGCTTCAGGTTAAGAACAGTTTCAGGTTAAGAACAGACCTCCGGAACGAATGAAGTACTTAACCCGAGGTACCACTGTACTTCAACTTTTGGGGCACTCGTACGCTTCAAGATGAGTTGTGTTAAAGCAGGGGTGAGGGACCTATGGTTCTCCCAAAATTGTTGGATTACAATTCCTGTAATTCCTGACCAATGCCCATGCTGGCTGGGGCTGATGGGAGCTGCTTAATCCAACAACACCTGGAAGGTGACAAGTTTCCCAGCCCTGACTTACAGCGTATAAGTAGGTAGGTCTGCTGTGATGGGGTAGCTGCTTTAATTACTCCTAGGTCTGCTTTGCTCATGCCTAAAAGCAGGGTATAGTGGGTTCAGGTATAGAGGGTCCTACATTGAAGGTGTGAATGGGTAAGGCAGGCATGGCGAAACTTGGCCCTCCAGCTGTTTTGGGACTACAATTCCCATCATCCCTGACCACTGAGTCCTGTTAGCTAAGGATGCTGGGAGTTGTAGTCCCAAAACAGCTGGAGGGCCAAGTCTGGCCATGCCTGGGGTAAGGGGAACTGATCCCTGATCCCCCCCACCCCGGTACCTTTCTGCAGTCCATCACTTTAGGCACCCTAGCTCAGACTGGAAGAAAGCTAAGCAGGTAGGGGCTGAAGCTATAGAGCATAGGGAGTTAAGGCAGGAGAAGGGGCAGGGCTCATCATCTCCCCTTCTCTTCTGAACACCTTTCAATCTTAAAATTAGAAAATCTTACTTTATAACATGAATGGGGTAAACCTCATGAATAACCAAAGTACTGACTGTGTCACGATTAAGTTTGGCTCTAAACAACCAGAGATACCCTTTGAGACTAAAAGCCAGGTAACCACGTACTGGTATGTGATCAAATAACAACCTGCTTAGTTAACCCTGCAGTACTAGGGAAAAATACACACAAGCACACACAAAAGGAAAACAAACAAACAAACAGAAAAATAAACCCGGCAAGATTTGGGAATTTTCTTGGGTATTTAAGAATTACACACACACACACACACACACACACACACACACACACACACAAAACTTGGATTCTCTAACAAAAGGAAGTGCATATAGCATTGGTTGCTGAGAGTTACAATTTTGCTTTTCACACTACATTGACCACAGCACCCACAGGCACAGCTACAATGTCTTTTCTGTGAATGGGACAGATTGCCATATGGACGCAGACACTGAACAAGCTGTACCACTCCTGGCGAGAAGAGCCTAGGGGACTGTCCTATATTAGCACCACCTGCGCTATGCTCTGGATTTGAAATGGCATTTAAAGAGCCATCAGAACCGTTAGCTTTAAATGCGCATGCGGATAGACACACATTGAAATTCAGATTTAAAAGAAATGTTCCAGCAAGCGTCTCTATTCCTTTAGGCACCTTCCTAAAGGAGCAGCTCTTTCTTTTGTTTACACCAGTCAGAAAAAGACAACATCCAACAGGTATAAGCAATTTTGTGCTCCGAGAATGTAATCTATTATTTACAGTTTTAATTTCTTATTCCATATGCTTTTGTGTAAGCTCATTTCATTTGGTATAAAATAGGACTGTAAGGAGTGTACCTACTAAATACTAATATTAGCACTTCTCAAATAACTGCCAGAAACAGAATCGAACTCTAGAAAATAAAGGAAGTCAAGGAAAAGACACTGGGTGATATCCAACTTGCAGCACAATCCTAACCATGTCTACTCAGAAGGGAGTCCCATTGAATTCAATGGGGGTTATTTTATTAACCAGTTCTAGCATTAAAGTCTGGTGCAATGGATCATGTTTACACTGCTTAAAAGTGGTCCAGTTGTTCTGAGGTCATTATTGTAAAGTCTACAATTCCGATACATTAAAAATCAATAGGGTTTTCACCATTGATTTCTACAGGAACAGGATTGCACCCTCAAACAGAATACGTAATATACGTGCTACAATGTTAAATAGAAATTACCTTTAGAAGTGTGATTCATAGCTATTAAGCTTATTTAAATTATTTCCCTGTTTCCTCAGAGGTTTGTCGGGGTTTTGTTTAGTTTTTCTGGCTGCCCTGCTCTTTTATGAAAAGTTAACATGTCTCGACACAACCAGTGAAAATGGTTAAACTGCATGCAAATAAAAATGAAAGGCATATTTCTTCTCATGCTTTTAAAATTGTCTTATTTCCGTTTCACAGTTCAGCCGAAGTCAAGCACTTGGAACATCACATTGATTTACTTGAGGGTGTTAAGCACATGTTGAAATCTCTCCAGTTTGGGGGGGTGGGGTGTCATAAAATTGTGTAACACTGAGCGGATTGTGCCCATGTAATCTAGTTCTGCAATGGATGGGGTTACAAAACATTTGTCTCCACAGATAACATTGCTTGTTTGCAAATTTGGCTGGAGAGCTAAATCAAATTTACGTATACACAATAGCTGTAAGCCACCAGCAACCAGTATGCAAAAACACCAGCAAGTTATATTAGAGACACATGTAAGTATCTTAGTGGCAAGAAAAGGGTGGCAATATACAAAGCACTCAGATATCTGTTGGCCAGATGGAAGTATAAAACAATACATATGCTAAAATTTGGAAAAGTTCTGTTCAGCGTCTGCCAAGATTCACCCAGTCTATTTAAAGTGCCTTTGGATATACTGCTTTGGATATAGTGCTTAGAAAATGGAATAAATGATCATTATTACATCTGACCAGAAACCAGTGAACCATTCCAGTTCAGAAGTTCTCTAGTGTCAGGTCAGATTCCTGAGAACTATAAAGTGACAAACCTAACACTCTCATCCGAAGAACAGCCACGTGATGTAAGAAGCAATTACAGACTGGTTAGCTTAACATCACTTGAGGATGAGGGGTGGGAATGAAGATGCACAATTTTGCAGAATTCAACATGGGAATGCACTAGAACGCCAAATGTGATTAAAGGTTTTCAGCATGGACTGATGAGAAAGAGGTCAGTTGTAACTAATTTCTTGGAGATCTTGAGAGATATGATTGCCATGCTAAAAGGTAAGCTGGTGGAGAAGTGAGCTGGTGGGAGACATTATGAAATAATAATTTAGCTGACTGAGAATATAAAGGTTTTGAAAAAGGTTTGTAAACTTTTTTTTTTAAAAAAAGCAATGAAACACCTATGGGAAACAGAAAGAGGTAGGTGCATAATTCAAAAAAGATGATCCAACTCTAGAAAATGAAAGCGATTGGAAAAGTAACAGTCATTAGTTCAAGTGCTAGTGAGGATCATAGAAACATAGGCTGGGTTTATAGACTCTCACATCACCTTGGTCAGCCTCCTCTGCACATTCTGTGGAACGCCCTCCCATCAGATGTCAAAGCGATAAACAACTACCTGACATTCAGAAGACATCTTAAGGCAGCCCTGTTCAGGGAAGTTTTTAATGTGTGATATTTTAGTGTATTTTTGGTTTCCATGGAAGCCGCCCAGAGTGGCTGGGGAAACCCAGCAGATGGGCGGGGTACAAATAATTATTATTATTATTATTATTATTATTATTATTATTATTATTATTATTCTCCAGCTTATCAATATCCTCCTTAAATTGTGGCACCTGGAACTGGACATACAATTCCAGGTGCGGTCTGATCAAGGCAGAATAGAGTGGTACTACTGTATTACTATTACAGAATAGAGTGGGCATTTGTTTTATTATGGCAACATTGAGAAGGCATTTTAATGAAGTGCCCAATGCTTAACCATGAGTTAGTATTCTGAGAATGAGCCACAGTGCCTCTTGAGCTCTCTCTCTCTCCTTTTTCCAGTGTGGACATGAAGAAGAGATTGGGAACTTCTCCTTCTGCATTATGCCCAAATCCTAAATTGTGATTAATCTATGATCCATGAAAACAAGCCAGCTTTCTTATATTGGCTTTGGTGGCTTGTTTCCACTGTGGCTTGCTTTTACTGCCCATAGTTAAAGATTAACTGCAGTTTGTAATGTTAAGCCATGGTTTAGCACAGCTTTCCTGCTCCCTGCTGGAAAATGTTTGCACCCATCAAAATGTCAAACAAGAGGCAGGGAGGTACCAACTAAGTTCTACACACAGTAGATGCAGAGAAATTAGTGAACCTAAATTAGTATTGTGTATTACCTTCAGCTGGGCCTCCTCTGAGTAGGACTAGCATTGGATGCAACCCACAGTCTCAACCCAACTTCATGAAGTGCAACAATTGTTGCAAAGATTTGTACCAAGTGGTGGGATTTATTTATTTTTTGTATAACGAGGCAAACCTCAGTAGATGCTTTTTGGTCAGCCCAGAATTCTAAGGCAGAATAAGCTACAATAATTCAGAAGTCATGTTTATAGAGGCATCTCCTCTATATATTAAAAGACAATGCAATTTATGTTTAACTCCTGATTTCTCCCCCTGGTAAATAGAACCAAAATGAACTGGCAATCACTTTATAAACAATCACCCCTTATGAGTGTAGAAGGGTGAGCTTTTCAAAGCTCCCCTTAGATTACCTCAGAAAGTGGGAGATGTGAGCTAGATATCTCCTGCCTAAGTTAGATAACTAGTATCCAAACTGCTGCATCTACAAGCGATCACAACTTCCTTTTTGATTATCTTACGCAAAAATATACATCAATCACACTCAGACTTCGTATGTAGCCTTCCTATATCTCAAGTCTGCCTTTGACGCCAAACCAAAAGAGGTGTTTTGGGAAAGACTTGAGGAGCTGCAAACAGATAATCATCTTCTATTTTGTATACAGGCTCTCTATACCAACACCTCCTTTAAAGTCAGGTTGAGTGTCCTTGGGGAAACCTCTTATTTCTGCAAATAATAAAGGGCATCTTCGAAGATGTAGCCATCTCCTTTTCAACTTGCATATAGGGTGTGGTTACACAGTTGTTTCTAAATATAAGACGCCACCCCAGAAATAAAAACATTTCAACCCTGCTTTATGCGGATGAAAAAATGCTGATGAATCTAATACAAAAAAGATTTTAACAAACTTCCCAGACTTTATAATTACTGTAAAAGTGAAGGCTTGAAGCCTAGATATCTAACGACCCAAATGGTCGTTTTACACTTGCTTCAATTTAATATCTGAGGAGACAATATAGCTGGCCTACTGCGGCGGAATGGTCTTTTTTAAAAAAAGACCTAGACCAAATGGACGGAAGGTTGCCTGCTCTTGATGGAGTTACTTGCCTCCTGAAGGACTGGGTATACAGGTTGGGGGTACCCTTTGCTGTCACTTGAGGCTCAGGTGGCCTCAGCAGCATGGACTGCCTTCCATCAGCTTTGACTGGTAGTCCAGCTGCATCCCTATCCGGACAGGGATGGCCTAACATCTGCGATCTATGATCTGGAAACCTCTAGGTTAAAATACTTCAAAGTGTTATGTGTAGCCTCTGAAGATGGTTTGGAAGTGACAGCTGGTGCAGAATTTGGTGGCCATGCTGCTCACCAAGGTGAAACGGTTCGAGCATATTACACCGATCCTGACCTGACTGCACTGGCTGCCATTTAGTTTCCAGGCCCAATTCAAAGTGCTCGTTTTGAACTATAAAGTCTTAAACAGCTCAGGACCGCAGTACCTCAAGGACTGCCTCTCCCCATATGAACTGGCCCAGACCCTGTGATCATCATCTGAGGCACTGCTTCGTGCATCTCCCCCACAAGAGGTCTGGAGGGCGGCAACACGAGAATGGGCCTTTTCTGCAGTGGCTCCCCATTTATGGAATGCTCTTCCTAAGGAAGCTTGCGTGGCACCCTCATTACATATCTTTAGACGCCAGGAAAAAACGTTTCTCTATAGCCGGGCCTTTTGCTGATTAACGTTCTATGCCCTTTTAAATGTGCTTGTGGAATGGGGCGGCGGCGGCGGGAGTTATTGGTTTGTTTTTGTTTATGTATTTTGTGTTTTCATTTTGTGGCTTTTTTTGCTGTGAACCACCCCGTGATCTTTGGATGAAGGGTGGTATTCAAACAACAACAACAACGGAACAAAGCTTCTTATTTGCCGCTTTGCTAGGTGTTAAGTTCCTCTGTAGCAGAAAACCAAATGCTGAAAAGATGAGAGGTTTGCATACTACTTAATGGCTTTGCTTTTGCTTACTCTTTGTGAACGCAAGTATCTATAGCTTTGCCATTTCCCTTAGGAAAGAAATGACTGAGGTAGGTTTACTGCATTGAGTGAATTTATATGTATGTATATAATCAGCACAATAAACATTATTAAATTGTCTGAGCAAAATCCAAGCCTGGAAACATGCAGTCAGAGCGTAACGCTAACGACGCCGAACGCTCATGACTGCACAGGGGAAAGAATCTTAACAAGCCTTGATTTCAGCTTTGGCATCCGCCTCACAAATTGCACGAAAATGTTCTCCTCTTAACAGTGTTGAATATTGATAAATGTCTCTACACAGCACAACAGGGAAGTTGGTCTCTACTGGCAATCTTTACCAAAGTGTGTTTTTCCCCCTCTCTGTACTCAAGGGTTTACCCTGAATGATTTAATTATAATTTTCCTTGTGTAAGACAAATTAAAGAGGAGAGTAGGAGTGTCATGCCAAGGCAGATTATTTATCTCCTTAACAGATTGCTGTGCGCCAAGCCTCAGAGCTGCTGCCACCACTGACGTTGCTTAACGAAATGTGGGTGCAATGTGGGACAAAGGAGGGGGACACAAGATACAGCGGAAGACAAAAAAAAATTAAAAAGCACCAGAAAAACTGAAAGCATTAACTCAGTATTTCTAGAATGAATTGTATCACTTCCCTGCCAGAGAAAATTTAAACAGGAATGTTTGCTGCTTATTTTTTAATGCAAGGGTTTGTGGGGTTTTATTGGGGGTTTTTTAATTAGAGGCACACTTAACATGGAGCACAGGAAGTTAAGGCATGGAGGTGGCCTTATAGCAAGCCAGACCAATGGGTCCATCTAGGTCAGTATTGTCTGCACTGACTGACTGTGGCTTCCTGGGGTTTCAGACAGGAGTCAGTTTCAGCTGACTGCCTAAAACTATGCACCCTGAATGCTCATATGTTTTACATTGCTCGGGGGGGGGGGTAGATTTAAAATTCTCAAGGTTTAAAAATTTTGAGGTTAAATTTATGTGGGTTTTTTTTAGATTAAATTTCTGTTTTAAATTTTGCATGTTGTATACTTTATTGTTGTGAGCCACTTTGAGACCTACATGATGGAAAGTGGGGGACATATACATATATATTCCACACACACACACACACACACACACACACACACAGAGGGACCTGGGCCCCTGAAGCTCCTTCAGTTGCATGAACCTCTCCAAGTTCTTGGAAGTTTTTCTGTGAGTCTCCTGGTCTACTTTATGATAGATGAATACAACCCAGCGTGTTTTAACTTTGCAGACCACTTAAAAAACCCAGCCAGATGGGTGGGGTATAAATAAAATATAATAACAAAACAACTCCTCTAACGTGAGTTATGACACTTTTTTAGTAATAATACAGGACTGAATCATTTTGTTTTCATTTTGGGAAAACTGACTCAGCTTTGTAATACTGCCCATAAGTTTCCATATACCCTAAATATTACTAGCTGAAAACAAAAACCTTCCTAAAAGTACTGCTTGCTCTTAACACATGACACTGGTCCTTTTTTTTTTAGTCATTTGCAGTAAAAATATATACATTGAAGATACAGGAAACAGTCAAACACATTCAGAACTACATCACAAGACTGTTTAAATAAGCAGCAGTTAAATTCAGAAACACATTTTGACCTCGTTACAATCTGGAGGTACAGTCCTTTTTCATGGTACATCACAATAATTTAGCTTCAACATGACAAATGAAACCAGAACAACTCGGTAACTAGAGCTCAAATGAAGGTTCATATACTTGTCACTCTCAATGCTATTCTGAAAAGTGGGAAAGGGAGGGGGGAAACTAGTTTCATAGTTGGCTTAGCTAACTTCTATAGTAGCCAGCAGACGATTAGTATTTAAAGAAATCAAAGAGTGTAGAGTAACAGATGTGGGATCTGCAACAGAAAGTTGCCCTCCTGAGTGCTCCTGATCAGGGTTCCAGCCAGCCAGCCATTCCCTCCTCCACAATAAATACTGTCTTTTGTTTTCTACCTCCATATGCCATTTCCCCTTCCAAAGGGCAGTCAGTATTCCACTGCCGCTGAGAATGCTGTCTTCCTTGCACTGTTTTCTAATGTCCTCCCCACTGCAGAATTTTCCCCAATAAGGACTTTTTATACTTTTGCAAACCTCAGGGTTTCCCCAAGTCTGGCGATACCCCCTCTCTTGTGGGAGGGTAGTGCTGTTTTGACTACACTAGCAACAAAATTCACACCTGAACATTAGAAATATACAGAATGGAACAAGTGATAGCCAGACCTTTCCTGCCCCCCAAACAGGTGTAGTTGTCATCGTTTTCAATTTATCCACTTGTTTTCTCCAGCCAATATACTCACCCTGAACCTTAGCTGGTCAATCTTCATTCCTAAAACGTAGGCTGTGTGTTTCCCTACTCTCCCTGCTTCTCATTTTCTACGTCTTTTCTTAGGCAATCCTGCATTTCTATGAGTTTTCCCCCAAACCAGTTTTGTTCTGAACAAACTGACTGCATTTTAAGCTGGCAATGTGTACATAGCTTTAGTTACATTTGATGAACCAAATTATTTTTCAGTTGAACCAGCCAGGACAGGTGAGCTTACTGTGCAGGCCATATCCTAAACATGCCGTTTAGTTGATTTCCACACATAACTGAACTGCAAAGCCTAGACAAAAGTACTATGCCCTGGGACATTTCTTCCAAAGTCAGGTAGCCTTTGCACTTAGGGAAGACAGTGATTTACTCTATTTACTTCCAAGGATTAAGCCTACAACCTTCTCCCCTACAAATATCTGAATCTCTTTCCACTGAAGTAGGGTTTTAATGGCTGCTGAGGCAGGGTGCAGCATTTTACAACCTCTCCCCCTTCTAAAAAGAGAGAAAACCTCTCTTTGGTTTTCTCTCTCTCACCTGACAAAATTTAGCATGTAAACTCCACAGCGTAATGACGTGACTTTCCTCCCAAACCACCATCACTGAAACACAAAAACTTGCTGCATCTTGTTGAAAATAACTGACCTCCCATCAAATGAAGCCACTTGTTTAATTGAGGCTATTTATTTATTTTGAATTTATACTCCACCTTGTCATCTGAAGATGCCACAGGCTGCTAACAAAACTCAGAAAGCAGTACTAAAGCAACAAAATCAAATTATTAAAATAAAAGAGGGAAAGGCACACAGAATATGGCAGGTAAAAGTAAACTAACCAGTTAAATTAAAAAACTCTCATGGGAACAAATGCAAGTTCTAAAGGAGATTAAAAAAAACTATCAAAAGGGACACAATTAAGATTTCCTGGGACAGAGAGTTCCACAAGGTTTTCTCTCCCATGTTCCTGCTATCCTTGGCCTTAGATACAAGTAGAATATGCAAGAGAACCTCCACTGCCAAACTGAAAGGACTGGAAGGTTCTTATGGGAAGAAAATTTATTCTAAGTGCCCTGATCCCAAACTGTTAAGGTAATTTAATAACTAGCACCTTGAATTGACTCCAGAGGGAAATCAGGAACCAGTGCAACTGGAATAGAAAAGGAGTCACGCGATCCAGTGGACTTGTCCCTGCAGAATTTTTTTAGAAGCAGAAAATATTAACAGCTGTTGTTTCCAAACAATTTTCAAATACAGCTCCATGTTCCAGTAAACAAAATCAAAGGTGCTCAGGGTACTTATGTCACTACGGCCAGCTCTGCTTTCTGTAGAAATGGGCACAGTTGATGCACCAGGCTAAACTAAGGAAAGGAATCCTTAGCCATGGCTGCTACATGGAAGCAGCAGTGCTCAATGCAGGAGCACTCTGCAGGATATGACCCTAATTTTTCAGAGGGAGTGTAACTCTTACCCAAAAAGACAACAGCCCTACTCCAGGAATCAAGTTCCATCCACCAATCCCTTGAGTTGGGTTGCAGTAGAGTCACTAGCAATGCACTCCAATGTCTAACAACAGCAAGAGGGTCTGAGGGTTTGCTTGAGAGCATTATTCAATAATAATAATAATAATAATAATAATAATAATAATAATAATAGTTTTATTTGTACCCTGCCCTCCCCGGCCAGTGCCGCTTCTGGACATATAACAGCTGGAGAAAACTCCTCCAGAGCACCCCAGCTGAGTGTTGTTTCTCTATCGTCCTTCCACCTAGGTGACAGTCTAGCAGAGAGAAAAGAAACTGCTCATTCACGGAGATTCAGTATAAGGCTGAGCAGGACGTGGGCGGGGGGCCTGGAGGGATGTTGGTGCTGCGCTCTCCTCTCCCCCAGCCTCTGGCACTGGGAAGAATCCTCCTGCTAAGATCCAGCTCAAGGCTGCATGTAGGGGGTGGACTGGGGTACCCGCTCCTGTATCCTATTGTTCATCAGCAATTCTCTTTGGAGAAGGAGTGCAAGCAAGAGACGCAAGCTACTTCCTAAGGCTCCGAGTCAATGCCACATTCAAAGAGCTTCTTCAGAGCTGCTACCTTCAATCGTCAGTGTTTTCACCCTTTCTTTTACACCCTGAAAACATCTCTGTTGACATTAATCTTCCAGCCGCTTTCTCTCCTGCCCTCTTCTCAATCTGTTAACCTCAGCCCTTAGCTTGTAATATCACTGACACATTGCCTGACTACTTAAATAAGGAGCTTTTTTAAAAAGAGAGAGGGAGGGAGGGTGAGAAAAAAGATAGCATTGCTGTAAACTCTGGATGGTGCTTTAGAGAGCAGCTTCTTAATGGGCACTCGCCCGTAGCTACAGAAGCAGAAGCAGGTTCACAAACAGGGGTCCCACTTCTCATTTTAGTTCAGATCAGGGAATGCTACTCGTCGATGTGCTAAGGAAGGTATTATACACTGCCCTCAGCTTGCTGCTAGTGACGGGGGTCTGGAGGGAAGGTTGATTTTCTCCATTGCATGTGGCTGCCCTCATGAGCTTACTTGCTCTGTCAGCGCCCCCAGCAGGCAGGGCACTCCCTCTCTCTCTGCAGGTGAAGAAAGAATCCCTGGATAGTAATTAGGATAAATGAGAGAGAAGGTGCCTTCCTCTATTGCAGGTGGCCTTGAACATCTTAGCCTTGCTCACCCAGTTCTTCATTTAGAATAAGAGAATAAAGTGATTTCGGTGTTGTTACTAAAATAAGAGCCAGTAGAATAAGCTCCCAGTCGTTCATCCAAATGGTGAAAGGGTATAGATAGATGTGCCCATTTTTTTTCTTCTCCTGCCATGAATTTACTGCCTGTTCAGTTGCAGATCTCCGAGATTCAATTCTCAGTCTGTAAAATGGGGGCAACAGTGACCAAGAAGAGGTGGACTTTCCAGTCACCTGCTATGGATTCACTATCAGAGACTTCCATGGTAACATTACTGCAGGAGAAAACTATGATTGGAGAATAGAGTAAATGGGCAAAAGGAGGGCATTTAAATACAACCTGTATATTTCCGTATCTTGTTCATTTAAAACAAAATATATATTTAGGGCTCAAACTAAAGTATGAAATAGGTAAATTAAGTTAAATTAAACTCAAAATGTCCATTCATACTAAAAAAATAATCTTGCAATGAAACTGCTCCTAAATATTTTATAATGACTACTAAAAATGAAATATTTCCCAGTCCTGTTTTTTCAGAAAAAGCTTCATATTCAGATAAGGTTACCTGAAACAAACACTCCCCTTGTACCCTAGATAGCATTCTTTCTCAAACCTTCATCTGCTTCCCTGAATACTCAGAAATATTCTTTTTTAAAACAAATAAATAAATAAAAATAATAAAAATAAAAATAAAAATGGTGGTGGGGGATGAGTGCTCAGACCCCTGGGCCCTCACTTGTGGGGTGCCTCAGGGTTCCGTCCTCTCCCCCATGCTTTTTAACATCTATATGAAGCCACTGGGAGAGATCATCAGGGGGTTTGGACTGGGTGTCCATCAATATGCAGATGATACCCAGCTCTACCTCTCTTTCAAATCAGAACCAGTGAAGGCGGTGAAGGTCCTGTGTGAGTGCCTGGAGGCAGTTGGAGGATGGATGGCGGCTAATGGATTGAGGTTGAATCCTGACAAGACAGAAGTACTGTTTTTGGGGGACAGGGGGCGGGCTGGTGTGGAGGACTCCCTGGTCCTGAATAGGGTAACTGTGCCCCTGAAGGACCAGGTGCGCAGCCTGGGAGTCATTTTGGACTCACAGCTGTCCATGGAGGCGCAGGTCAATTCTGTGTCCAGGGCAGCTGTCTACCAACTCCACCTGGTACGCAGGCTGAGACCCTACCTGCCCGCGGACTGTCTCGCCAGAGTGGTGCATGCTCTGGTTATCTCCCGCTTGGACTACTGCAATGCGCTCTACGTGGGGCTACCTTTGAAGGTGACTCGGAAACTACAACTAATCCAGAATGCGGCAGCTAGACTGGTGACTGGGGGCGGCCGCCGAGACCACATAACACCGGTCTTGAAAGACCTACATTGGCTCCCAGTACGTTTCCGAGCACAATTCAAAGTGCTGGTGTTGACCTTTAAAGCCCTAAACGGCCTCGGCCCAGTATACCTGAAGGAGCGTCTCCACCCCCATCGTTCTGCCCGGATGCTGAGGTCCAGCGCCGAGGGCCTTCTGGCGGTTCCCTCATTGCGAGAAGCAAAGCTACAGGGAACCAGGCAGAGGGCCTTCTCGGTAGTGGCGCCTGCCCTGTGGAACGCCCTCCCATCGGATGTCAAAGCGATAAATAACTACCTGACATTCAGAAGACATCTTAAGGCAGCCCTGTTCAGGGAAGTTTTTAATCTGTGATATTTTAGTGTATTTCTGGTTTTCTATGGAAGCCGCCCAGAGTGGCTGGGGAAACCCAGCCAGATGGGCGGGGTACAAATAATAAATTATTATTATTATTATTATTATAAAAAGCTGGTGAAAAACATCTAAACAAGCAGAGTTTTATGTGTCATATGACACCTAGGCAGGCACCACACTGCCTGACAAAGCAGCAACAGAAACCTTAAGTGCCTTAGTCGGCATTCTTCAGCACATACTATGCCTCCTCTTCTTATGGACAGAGGTAATTCAATCATGCTGCTGCGAACTGATGGTGCCAACCTCAAATGCGCCAAAGAGAAGGGAAGTCACCCAAAGCTTGAACCCTCTTCCACTCTGAGCCATTTATCTTTTTATATTTTGATGGACTCAAAAAGGGGTTTTAAAAAATTGTTCTACTGAACACTAATAAATGATACTGTGCACGTGTATTACAAAATTCATTAGAGGTTAAGGCTGCATTATTATTTTTTCATTTGATAAAATAAAGAATTGGGACAAAGTTTGCTTTCAAATTTTCTCCCAAAGCTGATTTCAAGCCACTGTACTCTAGTAGATCACAAATGGCAAAGTGTCAACATTTATTACATGTGAATTTTAAAATGAAGAATATGCTTTGGAGGCACAATTTAAGGTGCAGCATCTTCCCCCCAGGTTTTCGATTTGACAGACAAGTTTCCATTAAAAGCAAATTGTGCAACTATGTTAGGTTCCAAATTTAACATGTAGGGATATATTACATTCCTTAAAAAAAAACCTACTATCTTGCAATTAGACAGAGATCAGATCACAAAGATCAGGAAATGTCCATTAAAAGCAGATCCAAGTAAGTCACCAACTTTTGCAAAGCAATTCTGCATAGAGTATAACCAGGCAAATTCTGCTGCAGCTCTAAGAAATATCACTGAAACATTTGGCTTGACTACACATAAAAGCCAACAGTGCCAATTTCCTGTTTTTTTCTTTTCTTTAAAAAAATATTTTATTCTATGCTATCTTATTATGAAAAAGCACGTGTACATTTGCATTACCTTAAAGCTTAAACTGTCACTAAGCATGGATCTGAAAGTACTGTCCTTTCTGTATATCCCATTAATAATTTTAGAGTAATACCTCTGTTTAATAGTAAAACCCTTTCCTTCTCAACCCAACTGTTTTGAGGAGAAACTTACTATTGCAAGGAAAGATATTTCAATATTTACATTACATAATTAACCAGTAAAACAGAAACAATGAAAGCCAAGACTAAGTATCCTTGTTTCACAGTAGCCTCGTATTTAGGCCACCAATTTATAGAAACAAGATGACAGCAGACAACCAGTATTTGAAAATTTAATTTTGACTGGGCCCATTTTTATGATGCAGTAATTTTCCACAGATGCAGCTTCAACTTGCACACACAGTATATCAGGGACAGGAAAAGAATTTGGATAAATGTCTTCAGAACATGAGAAGATGCCTGTATGATTGGCATGTTCATTTGTTTACTATTTAATAGCAAATCCAAGGACAAATGATAAAGTGAGTTGGATTTTCACATTCCTCTTCCTAAAAGGACAGGATATTTAGCACATGCCACCAGTCTGCTGTTGAAACACATCAATAGTATCTTCATCTTCCAACTGTGCAGGTGTGTCTGTTTCATTAATTGGTTGTCCATCAAATCTGAATCTAATCTGTCTCATTGACAAACCCTGTCTCTCACAATAGGCCTTCATTAGTTTACTTAGTTGTGGGTGCCGTTTTATTTTAAACTGGACCACTGATCCATTTGGCCAGCTACTTTTAAATTGATATGGTCATCCTCCATTTTTATTCCTTCCTTGGGTTTCTCCTCGGATATGTCATCACATCAGGCAAGGACCTCCTCAAGGAGCAAGTCCGCACCTGCTTGGAGCCCGTCTTCCTGTCCTCTCCTCTCCCACCCGCCGCCAATTTTCTGTTCTAACACAGTATCTAGCACATATCACGTTAATATTCCATTGGTACAAAAACAATGTCTACAACCCACTCCTCGAAGTGTGAAGGCTTGGTTTTGGCTTATTCTAGCACATGCACATAGTGTCAAACCATGGTTTAGTGTTACACGTGAACCAGACCAGATAGTTCTACACAGGGAAGCAAAGAGCACAGCAGCTTTGTTAACCAGTCCTATGTTCTGTTGGAAACTGAAATATTGCAGTCTGTATGGTAGGATGTGAACAAACTGAATTCTACATGCCACAGAAGAAAGTGGCTCGGCGGGCACAGAATATAATAATAATAATAATAATAATAATAATAATAATAATAATAATAATAATAATAAATTTTATTTATATCCCGCCCTCCCCAGCCAAAGTCGGGCTCAGGGCGGCCAACAACAATAAAACAATACAAAAGCACAACACAAACAACACTCTAAAATCATTCATTATAAAATTAATTAAATTCAAGCCACTGGCCACCATTAGGCCAGAGCTCCGCGAAGATTGCCGAGGGAGGGAGTCAGGCTGTGCCCTGGCCAAAGGCCTGGCGGAACAGCTCTGTCTTGCAGGCCCTGCGGAAAGATGTCAAGTCCCGCAGGGCCCTAGTCTCTTGTGACAGAGTGTTCCACCAGGTCGGAGCCACAGCCGAAAAAGCCCTGGCTCTAGTTGAGCAATAAGCAAACAGACACACATATGCTGCCAAGTGCAGTCCATTTCTGGCTTTAAGCTGTTCATTACTCATATATGCCACAGAAACACTTATTCCAGTGCACAGCCTTTAGTATTTAAAATTTGGGGGAGTGCATGCACACACACAAGTGCGCGCATGCACACACACATACACACAATGCGTTATGATTCTCTCTCCCCTTTTTCTATAAGTTGGAAGAAGCCAAGATCATTTTTCGTACATCTCATCCTCCCAAGAAAACTCAGTCTTCTGGTGCTACAGCAAACATATTTCATTTGACAGACATGCACAAATGTACACCAACAACAACAGGACTAAGTCCTCCCTGTCTAAGTAACAGACACTATATATGACAATATCTCAATTCAAAAAAATGTTCTTAAGTATTTTGCATCTATACATGACAGCTTTGTTTTCTTCATGTAAGCAAGGCACAAGATGTGCTTATATGCTTTGCCTTACCAAAAAAATTTCAAATCACTTGACTAGCAAAAACTTTGGCCAGGAAAAACAACAACCAGTCACCTACAAATTAGTGAGCATAGGCAATTAAGTAAAATAGTTAATTCTCTTTTGATTATTAAGCATATCAAGTTCCAAAGAGGAAAAGATCCTTCTCAACATAAACACATACACTTGTCTTCATTACCAGGCCACAAAAGATCATGGCTGGGATCTCAATGGCACAGTGAGAGAGCTTTGTTGAATTAGGGAGGCCTTCTCTAGCCATCTCTTCTAAAAGCAGACCTCGCCCCACATTCCCCAGTTGACAACCCATTTCTGAAACTCAGGGGGACTTTTTGCAACAGCATCTTGTACTGCACAATGAGTGGCAATTAGATGCAGGGGAATCCAAACAAAGGCGGTGGGTGTGTTTGTGTGAGGGACTGCACCTACTTGGCCCTTCCCCTGTGATTGAAAAAAAAGAAGCAGAGAGACCGAGGCAACAGTCCCAATATGTACCTAGATGTCATCCTAAGAAGGAAGATCCACAAAAGGGACAGCAAATGTTAGAACAAGAGGGGTTGTTGTTTCTGTTTTTAAGGTGCTATGTTTGTTGCTCTAGATTTTTAATGAGTTCAGCAGCAGTTTTCAAACACGATACCTTTTGGGCATACAAGTCAGTGTGAAATTTGAAGTAGCTAAATCATGAGGTGTGGAACTGGATCTGGTCGATGGGCCAAATATTCATCTGCACCACCACCCCAACCCAATTTGACATGTGGCTGGGGCTGCCCACCTGCCAATCACTTGACATCACAATCAGATGACCCCTTTTGGACAGCAATTTGCAATCACACCGTCCAGATAAAGAGCCTTCCAAATTGCTTCTCAAGAACCAACAACCAGTTGACAGACAAACAGGATAAAATATATTTCTGAGAAATTGCTTCCCAGGTACCACAAGGAAACAATATACATTAAAACATCTGCAAAATAATGAGATCCTGACAACATAAACTTGTGTGATTGCACAAATACCTGAATACACTCCTGCTACGTTTGTCCATGTGAGCACGAACCTATCCTTGGGTTATGTCATATGTTGTAGGACATACCAATCGTAATCAGCGGAATGCAGGATCACTTATATCCAGGATTACCACCTTCATATATTACATTTTTCTTTAGAAAGCGAGCACCACGACACAAGTCAGAACTGCTCATGTGGACAAAAATGTGTTTGGGGAACCAACTCAAAGACACAACAAAGATTAGTGACTTTAAGTCAGCAAATACTCTTCATGAGTCCAGGGGTATCAGCAGTAACATTTATGCAACACTCAAGAAGTTAACTCTTAGCTTACACACTCAAAAGCAGTTGCTGAACTAATAGAAACAAAGGAAGATGCCTTATACCAAGTGTTTTCTAGCTCAATACAGTGGTACCTCAGGTTACGAACTTAATTCATTCCAGAGGTCCATTCTTAACCTGAGGCGCACTTTCACTAATGGAGCCTCTTGCTGCCGCCGCATGATTTCCGTTCTCATCCGGGGCAAAGTTCTCAACCCAAGGTACTACTTCCAGCTTAGCAGAGTTTGTAATCCGAAGTGTTTGTAACCTGAAGCGTTTGTAACCCGAGGTACCACTGTACTGTCCACCACTGACTGGTGGCAGATCTCCAGAATGTCCCAGCTGGGGATCAAACCTGGGACCTTCTTTATACAAAGCAAATGCTCTACTGCTGAGCTATGGTCCTCCTCCATACGCTATGCCATTTCTCCCCTTGTATGTAGGTGACAGAAGCCATATGCATGGATAAAACAAACACCACAGTAAAGATATACCGCTCTGGGCAGAGATAAGGAGGAATACTAGAAGCACTTACCTCTCTCTTTTAGGAGTGTGGACTGATAGTTGTCCATTTGTTGAGGCATGTGAGTTTATTATTAAGGAGGCCTTAGAGGAGGCTGAGGAGGAGATGCATGTTGTCGACAGGTCCAAACTGCTGTGGTTGTTGCTTGCGACTTCCTCTGCTGTGTGAGAACCCGTCACTTCCTTCCAGAGTTGCTGCAGTTCATTTGGAATCATGCCTGAAACAAAATTGAATAGTGAAATTAATTAACAGCTAATTTAGCCATCTTCAAACAGTAATTAATATCAAAGCTGGAAAACAAAACCTAGTCTGGGAGGTTATTTTTCAAATTCCAAGGACCAAGTAATAAATGCCACATACACACCACTGAATTGGAGCATAGTAACGCTGCCTGCCAAGTCAACGTTTCCCACAAACTGCATGTCCCTGCGGTCGATTAGTTAGGCTTCACTGTTATGGTAAACTGGAAGGTGGGCAACACGGAGGTCCCATTGCAGTCAAAAGCCAAAAGATAGTTTTTAAAGGCTATTTCTAGTCCTCACTGAAGACGTGAATACAGGAATATGAAAGGCTCAGACATAAGGAAAGAAAATCATGGCATTTCCCTTATTTTATTTTTTTATCACTTCATGATGAACTTTTACATTTAAATAATGCAATAATTTTAAGCCCAATGAGTCCACCAACCTGGGCTGGCTGCATGTTTTAGAGAGCCTTGCGCAAAGTGCTCTCTGGTGGATCCTTCTGTACATTGATGGGTTAAAGGTAAAGGGACCCCTGACCATTAGGTCCAGTCGCGGACGACTCTGGGGTTGCGGCGCTCATCTCGCTTTACTGGCCAAGGGAGCAGCGTACAGCTTCCGGGTCATGTGGCCAGCATGACTAAGCCGCTTCTGGTGCAACAGAACACTGAAACCAGAGCAGCACATGGAAATGCAGTTTACCTTCCCGTCAGAGCAGTACCTATTTATCTACTTGCACTGGAATGCTTTCGAACTGCTAGGTTGGCAGGAGCTGGGACCGAGCAATCGGAGCTCACCAACCTTCTGATCAGCTAGCCCAAGAGGCTCAGTGGTTTAGTCCCTAAGATATGCTACTTTAAAAAGCACAAAAAACAGTTAACACTTCTGTTGAGGCAACTACTTCAGCGGTAACCTAAATGGTCACTGCTAAGATATGCTACTTAGCAGTGACCATTTAGGTTAATGGCTGAAGTTGTCTCAACAGAAGTGTTAACTGTTTTTAAAAACACACACAATACAACAGCAGCAGCAACATTTTTGTATGTGTGAATACAACAGATTTAGGAGAATTGCTGGCGTGAGAGCAGAACAAGTTACATTCTGAATAGTGTGCTGCTAGAACAGAGATGGCATTTTTGTGTGCAATTAAACTAGGACTCTCGATACAGAGAGATTTGTGCTTCCTCATGTGGCATGCTCTCTTAAGATCTACCAGACAACAGGTGGCAGTGCTACGGCTGGGGGCGGGGGGGGGGCTGGGGGCAGGGATTTACAGCCTGCAACCATCCAAAAATGCATTATGGGAAAGAACAGTCAAGCCACCTAGCTATTTTGTCTATCAATTGTGAACTTGCAAACCAAATTGGCTTTGGGGAGATAATTCATGATTTTTAGCAAGGAAATGGACCAGGAAAAAATAAACATTTGAAGTGAACTGGTGAATTTATACATGGTTTGCAGTCATACACTCATTTCAGAAATATTATTTAATGAGAATGTATATATGGGATGATATTGGTTTATGTATGTGAAGGGACCCTATTGTAAGTTTGTACTGGGTCCAAAAGAATACACTTCAGCCCTGTGACAAGCTCAATCACTGTCAGCTTTAACATGGCACAGCTTCTTGAATATCCTTACAGACTCATTACTTGTCACCTATGATTTTAGGCCTTAATGCACAAACAACCTTTCATGCTTTACGTCAAGCTATTTGGGGCACAGGACAAACAATTAACTCAACATATACAATTCCTGGGGGAATATATATTGACAGAGTGGAAACTAGTTAAAACAGAACCTTTTCTTATTGATAGGCCCATTCTCTTAATCACAATGGGAAGTAAAGTTCCAAGTGAGGTTTTCCTTGCAAGATTTATATTGCAAAACAATTATTCGTTGCTTTCTGAAGGAGAGTCTAAATAAATGGTGCTTCATTTTCTAAGAGACTTGGCGACAGACGCATTTTAACCTCTCTTCAGAAGCAAGGAAGGTCTTCAAAATAAATTTATTCATCTGTGTTATTATGACAACATGAACCACAATGGTACTAATTTTGTGCTTAAGTTGTAAATGATGACAAATAGCTTTGTTATTAAATACAGTTTTTATTAATCACTTTTAGACATAAATTATGAATTCACATTGTCTTCATGAAATGCTTTTCGAATTTTAACAGTCAAATTGATTATACCATGATTATTTCATTAACACACCTATCTTTCTCATTAATTTTGGTTTCTAGCACTGCTCAGTTAATTGATGGATGTGTCTAGCTTAAAAAACCCTGCAAGTTTCTATATAAGTAACACTATTATTATTACTGTCATTTCTTGATCAGTGCTAATGAGCCATTGGAAGTGAAATAAAAACATACTTTTTTAAAAAGAAGAAGAAATACTGTTTAACAAGGTAAGTTCAAAATGGTGTATGCCACCAACTTCATATTTTGAAGAAATTACAGTTTAATATGACATCCCATAAAGGTTATGCATGCCAAAATCTGAGAGTAGTTTGTTCTACTGTTGTAGACTGGCATGGGCATATGGGACAAGCTGGAGTTTTAAGTTTTGAAAGCATGTAGAATCAGTCATGTTTTCAAAAATAAAATTAATTGATTTCTTTTGAAGAACTTGGAAGTCGAGGTGTCAATGGATGCAACTGCTTTGTTTCAACCTACGGTACTCTGTTATCCTTGCTTTTTTTCAAGGGTGGGGAGGAGAATCTGCCATTTTTTAAATATACATCCATGTCTGAAACAGACATGTCTCTTACCAAACCTAAGGCATTAAAGGCAGTATACAATATATTCATTTGAAACACATAATAAAAAATGCCAAGGTCTAAATTTAATTTATTTTTGTCATTTGGAATACAATGGCTAGATAATCATCTCAACGTGATCAGCCAAACATCTTTACTTTGCTAAACTGTTAAAGATTTTAATTATGCTAGCTTTGGAGAGCACTGGTCTAATGAGGCGATAGACTCCAGAGAATCTAAGTGGTTAAGAACTGTGAAATGAGTCTGATAGGATTTTTTTTATATTCACCGTGGATCGTTTGCATATCAAAGAGGAGTAAATTATTGCACGACAGACCAATAACCTTCCCCGCCTTTCTGAGAGTAGCATTAACGAAAACATTTGGTCTTTGCTAGTGGGCCGCCTAAAAATATATATGCAAAAATGCTTTTTAAGTGTTTGCAATTAGTACATATTCTAAAATACACTTAGGTTTTAAGTGATCAGATAGTCTAAAGATGCATCTATTGCTATAAAGTCATTCCTTCTCCTTTCATAAAAATCAAATGCCAATTATATTTTGATGGATTTTGTCCCATATGAGCATTTAGTTATTAGACATATTCAATTATTGCTTGTCCCTTGAAATTAAACCTCTGAGGCAATTTAAACAAAGAGAAAGGTCACGACACAATCCTGTGTCCTGTTTAGCTGCAACTGGGCTATTATTTTCAAACACCTTGCAAAGTGACAGTGTGGGATGTATTTTTAGCTAACACGCTTGACAGGACTGTCTCCACACTAACAATTACCTGTGAATATGACTGACCCTTTCACCACTGTTTACTCAGTTGAAACAATAGTGAATGGACTTGTCTGTTGATGGGAACATATTGATAATAGAACACACGAGTCAACATCATTTTTATTTTGGAGGGATACACCGATATGAGAAAAAGACATTTGCTGTTATCATTACTGTTACCATTAGCTATTATAAAATCTTCGTATACATAACTCTAGATTTTCAAAGTGAGATGATGCTGTGTGTTTCTGCTTGATTGTCGTTGATTTATATGACAAAAAAAAACCTGAATACCACAGAAAGTCTCTCGATACATCAAGGGCAAAGGGGGCAATTAGCAAGCTGCAACATCTACAGCAGGATTTGTCCACTATATAACAGATGGGCAATTCATAACATTAATGAGAACTGTCTTTGTACAACAAAATCTAAACAAATTCCACAATTTTGATATAAAAGGCAAAGAAAGTATCTGTAACTGCAGTTGGAGGTAGTCACGGGCATAAGGACTGCAGATCAGATTGAATTATGCAACAGAATCTAATTATGATGTCACAGAGATCCAAGTGACATAATTGTCCCCCAAACCAGGACAATGCTATTATGAACTCTTCAACAAGTAATAGTTTTCTTTTTTAGCACAAACTCCATGGATAATTTTATCTGACAGTTGAGAAATGTTGCAGAAAGTTAGTTATTGCTAAATCAAACCTAAGCGGTGATTAAATATAGTGGCCTCTGCTACTAGCAGAACCTAAGAGTGGGAATGATACAATCACTTTGAACCTAATGACACTTGAATATTGTAATATCAGAGAGAATTCACATTTTTTTAGCTTCTAACATTGTGCTCATGGTTATTAGCATTCTAATTTATGTTCTAATCTGGCAGGTACAAATTGAGAGCACAGGCATGTATCTATCTTCAAAGCACATCAAATAGATAAAATAAGGTAAAAGGTAAATGACCCCTGGACAGTTAGGTCCAGTCAAAGGTGACTATGGGGTGCAGCGCTCATCTCGCTTCAGGCCAAGGGAGCCGATGTTTGTCCACAGGCAGCTTTCTGGGTCATGTGGCCAGCAGGACTAAATCACTTTTGGCGCAACGGAACACTGTGACAGAAGCCAGAGCACACAGAAATGCCATTTATCTTTCCGCCACAGCGGTACCTATTTATCTACTTGCCCTGGTGTGCTTTCAAACTGCTAGGTTGGCAGGAGCTGGGACAGAGCAACGGGAGCTCACTCCATCGTGGGGATTTGAACTGCCGACTTTCTGAATCCTAAATATGTTTCCTTGAAAGTGAGGTCCACTGAGATTAGCATCAGAGTACCTTCTATTTTGGTATTGTGTAGTTCTGGCGTTCTAGGTTCGGTTGTTTAGGATGCTTCTTAAATAAAGTTTGCTTTACAGCTGATGCTGAGTACAGACTAGATTATTGATGCATTTGAATGTAAGGGCAGGAGTGATTACACAAATGTTTCAATGTTATATATGCTGTTTTATTGCAAGGCAGTGGATTGTAATTGATTAAAACTTTTTAAATGTTTTGCTTCAGAGCTCTTTGAAACAAGCAAGAAATGCTGCATCATTTGTGGTTGTTTCTGTCATATTTACCAATATAATTTCACCTCTAAAATGCAGAAATGGATTGAATGGCTTGTATCAACAAATGTACTTCCATCTAGTAAAAGATTCTTTATGTACTTTAAAACAGTTGCCATTTACAAAAAGGGTGTCTATACTTTAAGTGTTCATTGCCAATTATTATTACAGACTGGAGCTTTCACACTCTTCTTCGTTGCATTTTTTTTTCCGTGGGAGAAGTATCTTCTTCATTATAGAAGAAAATGCAGGCAAAGGCTTAAAAAATGTATGTTGTGGGGACAGCTGACAGATTACTGTTCGTGGAACTCGATTTTCCAACCCTAGGTACTCACTGGCTCAAAGACAACTTGAGTTGCTCAACCTCTTTTTGTCCTTGTACCTCCATACCCAGGTGACCATGTTCAAGCAAGCAGAAAGTTGATTTAAACCTCGTAACGACATCAGTTTTTAGCCATCAGATCTCTCCAATAAAGGAAAGGAATGTGTTGCATTCTGACCTGTCTGAATTCTCAAGTTACCTTTCCCCCTGTCTTTTCCACAACACAACAGCACCCCAGAATCATAATAGTGTGAAAGGGGGGAGGGGAATAATAACGTAACTGAAATTAGCCACCAACACAAGCCTTTGTTTTGTGTTTGCTTGATCTCCAGTGCTCACCCCCTTTTAAATATGCTTCCTCCTAATGTGATAGGAATTAATAGTTATAGTACACTGTGAAGCCTATCAATCAATGCCACCGACTGCTGAATTACCTACTGGTGTCTCTGATGTGTTGCTGCGCAGATTACACTTCATGCATCACCACATTCATTTCTTTCACATTACACATGACCGTGTCTTGTCACTGCCCAATTGCCCTCTTTTGGACAGCTTAACTGATGTACTATATACAGTGAGGATCACCAAGCAAACTTAACAGTATAGAAACTGTGAGAAAAAATTTGGAAGGCTGAAGCCAGAGTCCAGTGGGTGGGTATGCAAGAACAGCTTGTGATGTTTCTTACCAATAAATCTGGAGGTATAATTAACTTGTGCTGTAATTTTTTTACATGTACAAAACCAGCAATAGTCTGCATGCCTTCTCCTGCTTTTCCCCCCTAGGGTTTTTACTTTATTTTTTCTTACTCATCCATATTGTCCATAATGTGCCAAGTAAATTTCCCAGTAGTCTCAACCTCTCTCAGGAACAGCGGGAGTTTGGAGCACATAACCAACACCAACACTTCGATAAAAACCACTAAGTATTTGAGCCTGTTCAGTCATTACCTGGCATGTTGGATTCTATCAGGAATGAAATCAAAAGCATGCGCCCTCCACTGACCTCAGTGCAGGAAAAAGGTAACAAGTGCATTGAGAGATCACATGTTCAGATAAATGCAAGATACTGTGATTCAGTTAATTAATTTTCTCCAGAGGAGAAACAGAAAAAATAACATATGAGCAAGAAGGTTGCTCTCAAATCTTTTCTGCTATGTGCCAAGAAACAACTGAACAGGTATTTTGGGCAGTAAAGGTGAATTTAGGATTGGGGTGGGGGAAGGAGGAAAAAAGTCTATCACTTGTACAGTGGTACCTCGGATTAAAAACACCTTGGGTTACAAACACCTTGGGTTACAAACACTTCGGGTTACAGACTCTGCTAACCCGGAAGCAGTACCTCGGGTTAAGAACTTTACCTCAGGATGAGATCAGAAATCGCGCGGCGGTGGCAGAGGGAGGCCCTTTAGCTAATGTGGTAGCTCAGGTTAAGAATGGTTTCAGGTTAAGAACAGACCTCCGGAACGAATTAAGTTTGTAACCAGAGATACCACTGTACTCAATTACGGAGGTGGGGGAGTCACAGCAATACTTTTTCTGATAGCCCACATAGCTACTGTTTTCAAAAGATTGCAGGAGGCATGTTTTGGCTAAATTCAATGGGTGTCAGGAGATGGATTTCATTAAGGTCCCCCTGATATTTCTCCCTGCAATTTGAGTGCTGTCTATATGTGAATGTAGAAAGTGCGGTGATATGCTGTGAAAAGTGTCAGTTCCTGATTTCTGCCCATTACATTGCTGTAAGATGCACACACAGCCTCACAGCAACATGCTATGTTCAAGACATCCAAACAATATGAAGTAGAGATATTACATTTTATTTCCAATTTTCTTCTTCTTTAAGAGCGTAAAAGCTTTCAAGTTACACAGAACTCTTCATCTGCGTAACTTTTAAGTTTTCTTATATGCTTTTAAGGTTGCATATTCTTACAAAGCTAATTGGGCTGGAAAGCATCAGTTCAACTATTCCCCGGTATCAACCATCACTTACCTGCTGCACAAAATAAAGCTGTTATAACACAGACTTGATAATTCATAAGGCCTGAAATTCAGTTTTGGAGGTTTCATTAGGATAAGGAAACTAAACCTAATTCTCCAAGAGGTAGATCCATCCATTAAGTAGAAAAACGCAAGACACTCAGAAGTGCTTTCCCAGTATTATATATTTCTCTAACGCTGGATAGATTTGTCAGATTAGTGTGAAGCCTGTGAAAGCTTCATTTCACAAGGCAGCAGTCCTCAACACGCCACACATACCTTGAGCAAGTGGCTGCAATGGCAAGGTAGGCTGGCCAGGCTGAATCGTCAGCAGACCCTGGCGCTGCAAAGACAGGAGGTGCTGTTGCTGCAGTTGTTGCATCTGCAAAAGCTGCTGCTGAAAGGCCAACTGCTGTGAAGTCACCTGTTGCTGCTGGGGCTGTGAAACAAAAGAACAAGAAGAAAAGAAATTATGGGTGGAATCCAACATAGTGCCAAGTGAACGTTTCGTCAGTAACGACGGCTGGAAACAATTTTGTATGGGGAGAGAATCCCATAACCAGAGCACCACCACCAAAAAGGCCCTGTAGCAGAACATATACCGTATTTTTTGCTGTATAAGACTCACTTTTTCCCTTCTAAAAAGTAAGGGGAAATGTGTGTGCGTCAAGGCGCGAGATAGGTGTTGGGGGAAAATAATCTGTGCAAGTTAAGTTCAACATTGAGATTTGCAGAAAACTCCATCCCAAAATGCAGCTGCAGCTAACAAATTTTTGCAGCCCCAGCCATTATCCCTCACCCTGATAGTATATTTCAATATAACCCACTCATAAAGACATTAACGAAAGTTTGCTTTGCAAATTGGGTGGGGTGGGGATGACAAGCATTTGTGTCTGGGTGTGGAGTAGAAGAACTGTGGATTTAGCATTGGCGCTGAAAACACATCAGAAGCTGAGCATGTGCACACAGACACCTTGTTCCTTAATGCTAAGCATTGTCTTCCCTATGACAGGAAAGCGGGAGGCAGGGGGGGTTGGGAGAGGCTGCAGTTTCCTAGCCAAAGGCACTCTGCTCCCTCAATTTTCTCTGTGAAGCCCCCTTTTGTTGTTTTAATGTATTTTTAATATTTTGTTGGAAGCCGCCCAGAGTGGCTGGGGAAACCCAGCCAGATTGGCAGGGTATAAATAATAGATATTATTATTATTATTATTATTATTATTATTATTATTATCATCACCATCATCTTTCCCCTTAGATTAAAATGTCTGGACAATCTTTATTGCTGGCCATAGAGAAGATTTCAAAAAGGCCTGCACCCATCCTGTCCACTATTCTGTTAAAAAAAAATTATCCAGCTTGCTAAATTTTCAACACAAGATGTAACCCGGCTTCTATCAAACAAACCATAGTTGGTGTTAACCACAGTTTGTCAGTTTGGGTGCCTCAACAGGCTGTGGTTAAGTACAAATGGAAGCGAAAGCTTCTAAGCTCTTCCTTGCGTCGGGTGGGGTGGCTCAATCTTGTCATGCTGAAGTTATGGTTTAGTTTGATGTCTGAAGAGTATTAAAGAGAAAGAGTAAACAATTCCTCTGGGCACACCCCATAGAGTTCTTTGAATTCTGTCCAAAGTCTGACTGTATGACTTATAGATCATTCACGCAAAATCTGTATGGATTTTATCCTGACAAATAAATGCAACGATGCACATGTTAAAATAAAAATAAAGTCGGTGTGATTGACACCCTACTTCTTCCAGCTTTGTGCCATGTATGTATGTCATGCGTGGCTTGGGAAGGTTCTTCACTGCTAAAGCAGACTGCACAGGAATGTCTGGTGTTATGTTTAAATTGGACAGGATTCTTCTATGCTGGGGGTGAATGCAACAATGGAATTGTATTCTCATATCTTTTTACAAGATACAGTCGGTAGCTCACAACCTTGTTGACAGTGAAGTTCTTGTGAACTTTGGCGCTGAAAAGTCAAAGCGCAAAAAGCAGCATTACGCCAACATATCATATACACTTAATTTTAATGAAAAATAACCCCACGCTATGCTCTATTTACTTATTAAAGAATTGTCTCAGCTATTAAGGCTCCAATTGGCTAATTTATTGCATTTTGCATAGTAGCTCTCTCTGTCATGCAATCAATCTCTCTCTCCTGTGTTATTCCACTTAATTATTTTTTTTAACTTCAATGCTTGGGGAGGAGGAGAATTATTCACCCTCAGAAGAAGACTAAGTTGCTATATTCCACTGGGATCTGAACCCTGAACCTCTGAGGTGTAAAAGAACATGTTGCTTTTTCACTGCTGCACCCAGAGAAGCTTTTAACTACTCTGTTTATCACTTCTGACATAAATAAATGAGAAAAAAATCAGACCTTTGAAGAAGAAAAACTTCATCTAATATTGTTAATTAGCCATGACAAACGATGAAATAACATTGTAAATCTTTCATAGAAACAGCCACTAGATTTTAATTACACACATTCATAATTTAGCAAACAACATCTTATTTGAATGTGTTTAATATGTACAGTACTCAAGGCTTCAGAGTCCTTAATTTTGTTTCACTTAAGGAAGCCTTTAGGTTCTGCTCATCTTGTATTTTATTTGCTTTGTTCTTCTCAAACCATAGAAAATGCCTTTGCAGTTTTGATAAATATCTTTTTATTTATTGTACAATGACACGAGGAAAACTTTGGTTCCGTAAAATATCAATGCATCGTGCCAATGTTTAGCTATTCCTTAAGCCAGCCAAAAAAAAAAAAAAGTTAATGTAGATTTCCTCAGTAATTATCTGAGTGATAGAAAGATAATACAGCACACTAGAACAATAAATAGAAGGAAATTATCTAATATCCCTAATCTGTTAGGAATCATATCAAGGTGGAGGTCTGCAGAGCTTTTGTAGCTAACATTTGCAGAAAGAAAGTTAACCCTTGACAGAGAGAAACATATATAATCCATATGACAGCAGAACTGAGGGAGAAGGGGAAGGGGAAGGAAGGGTGTGTGTGTGAAAACACGCATGGCATTTGAAATAACTGCATTTGCCTTTAAGAGGTCTATCTGTGCACTTTGATTTTAAAACACCTCCCCTTAAAAACAAGCCATTGGCATAAATAGCTAAAAATTAGTTATAAGAACCATTTAGAAAGTATTAAAAAATGTGAGACAGTGATTTTTTGTGATTCTTTTTTTGCATCTGATTCATTTGAACTCCCCCCCCCTTCTCCTTTATATACCTAGCCGAAATGAATTAACATTACTCGAGAAACTAACTGTATTCCTAGGATTCCAAAGGAAAAATAAATGGACAGGAGCGAAGGTGAGTGGAGCTAGAAGCCCTCCCTGCTCAACATATACATTAATTCTATTAGGCGAAGGGAAAATAAAATTTGATTGAGAACCAGGTCACAAGTATGTTGGTCAACCAGAGGGCTGACTGTCCCACAACACGTTGTCAAACCTAGACTAAGGGGCAAATGGCACAAATCTAGATTAGTGGTGGAAACCACAAGTATGTAATGGGATAGAATCCTACAAGTTCAGTCCTTGGTGGTAGATAAACTGCATTATTTTATTATGTTTGCAGTCTCCATGTAAGAAGCGTACCACAGATCAACCCTGAGTTGAAGCTGAAAATGCAAATAATCTGGCTGACTGGCTGGAAGGAAGCGGGAGTGCGGCAGGGAGTGGGGGACAAAGGCACTTGAGTGTAAGAATGAGCACACTTGAACATCTCCCACCGCCCTTGAACATCTGCAGATGGTTTAAAGCAGGCATCCCCAACTCGGCCCTCCAGATGTTTTGGGACTACAACTCCCATCATCCCTAACAGGACCGGTGGTCAGGGATGGTGGGAATTGTAGTCCCAAAACATCTGGAGGGCCGAGTTTGGGGCTGCCTGGTTTAAAGAAAGGCAGAATGAAGTTTCTGTGGACCATGGAGGAGCTGGGTGTGGAGAAAGGGAAATATAGTGGTACCTCTGGATACGCACACCTCTGGTTGCGAATCCTTCAAGATGCAAACGCAGCAAACCCGGAAGTATTTTTCCGGGTTTCGACACGCTGTCATGCACAGAAGTGCTCTATGTGCCACGCACATGTGCAGAAATGCTCTACCGTGCCATGTGCATGCGCAGAAGTGGCACCACCAATTGTGAATTCCTCAGGATCTGACCGGAGCTCCGAAACAGATCCCGTGCGCAACCGGAGGTACCACTGTACCATCACCTTGCAGATTTCCCTGCTCCTCTCAGAATCTATCGTATTATTCTGTGTATAAAACTAGGTTTTTTCCCTTTAAAATAATGTCAAAAGTTATGGGGCGTCTTATACACGGGGCCATCTTCCCACATTTTCTTAAACCTGAGTCCCCAAAAATAGGGGACGTCTTATACATGGGGGTGTCTTATAGATGTAAAAATACGGTATGTCCTTGCCCTGATGTTTCTGCTAATAACCTAGAAACACCCCTTGCTTGCTGGACCCGGGAATGGGGAACCTGTGGCCCTCTGGATGCTGTTCGACCGCAACTCCTGTCACCACTGATCACTGGCAGTGCTGGCTGAGGCTGATGGAACTTGGAAGTTCAAAGTTGTATGGAGTACCTTAGGTTGCCTTGCCCTGATATAGACAGACCAACCTACAGTGAAGTTGGATACATTCCGATGGTGGTGAAAATGCTTCCGATAACTATTTAAAGCATGCCACAGCAACTAGACTAACAGAGCCATTGAAACTCCTCATACAACGTACTGTGGAGGTGGCCCTTCACTCAGCTCTGCTATAGAACATATGGATGGCCCATTGGCAGTTCTTCCGGCAGCAGAAAGCCCCAAATGGGGCATATTGAGGGTGGGTAAGTGGCGAGGTTGAGCCCACCTGGGATCCACAAAAGGTCTCACTGCTGGCAGTTGAGTTCACTGGTGACAAGGAGTAGTCAAAATGATAGGAGCTATTTGTGTGTGTGTGCTGTTAGTTGCTAAGGCCCATTTATCTGGGAGCAAACCCTATTGAATTAAATGAGACTTCCTTCTGAATAGACATCAACAGGACTGCACTGTAAGTGGCTTATTTTGCGGGGATTGGGGAAATATTGCCTTCCACATACTTCGTATTAGCAACCAATTTCAGGCCTATTACTCTACCCACTGAGAAAGTTAATTGATTTTCTGTCTGAAAAACCCAAATCTACAGCCAGAACAACAAACATGTAAATAAGCTGAAAAGTCGAGGGCATTTCAGTTTTAAAACAGCATGCCCCCAGATGATCCAACTGTTCCTAATTTTTCCTGAAGTTATTGGATTAATATAAATCACTAGGATAGTTAAACCAGTGTTTAATAATTTGTTCAGCACCTCAGATATTAATCCTTGTGAAAAATTCATACTGTAAAAAGGATGATTTAGTAGGAGAACACTCCCTGCTTTGGACATGTCAGGGACTTGCCACTTTATTGCAAGTTAATATTTTAAACCAGCTTTATTTATATAAGTTGACTGATGCCTGTTCTGTTGTCTTCAGCGCTATCCTCCAGGAAAAGCTCATGAAAGCTATTTCTCCATTTAAAAAGCCAGGATAAAAAAGTATACAAGCCCATTGTCCAAGAAAGAACTTAAAAGCGATGCACATTGCCAAACTGTGCTCCCCACCCAGTTACCAAACACAGGATACAAGGCAGCTTGTTTACTTCTCACAATTGAATGCATACAAAAAAGGTCTCGGTGCAGTCCTGTTGTCAGGTCAGTAGTCAGTTGTTAAAATGCTGAAATATCCTGATAAAACTTGCATTTTTGATCCCCTCCCTAAAGCTGCTGTCAAAGGTCTGTTTTCCTTTCTTGGGTTACTCCCTACTGCCTAACATAAATTGTCATAACTACTGGAGGACAAACAGCCTTTTATCAAAACAATCTACTTAGCTCAACATGAACGCAAAAAAAAAAAGAGAAGAAAAAAAGGTGGTTGGGTGGGTAGGTGGCAGGCGGGTGGGGGACGTTTCCCACCTTTATTTAGAAACATTTCCATCATAGTTTCCCCCAGGTCTATTTGATAGACTCAATGGGATGGTGCTTAATAAAATCAAAACACGAGAGAATAGGACCTGGGGAGTTAACAGGCTCAAGATCTGGCTGCAACAAATGGAAATGCTGCTATAAACATGCTCGCCACCCTGCCGGAAAACTCCCTTTAATTCTTACTTGCAAAAAACCAGAGACTTTTAATTTTAAAAAAACACACTGCCATATAGAATGTACTGGTTACAGGTCATAGATCCCTTGCTTTCAGATCTGCTTGGATGGGACTGTGAGCTAACAACAAGGAAGAGTGCAGCAGATTAACACAACTGAGCCAAATTTTAAAATGGTTAAGTCCATAACCAATTTCTCTCATGTGATTATTTAGTTTTGAACACATGCATTCACACTCATGCTATATGCATGGGCACAGACAGGCACATGGCTTACCATGTGCATATTAATTCCTCTTTCACTTAACAAGATGGCGGTGAAAAACCATCATAGATGGTTTTGCATTGCTTGAAGCACTCCTCACTAAAACCATCTTGTTATTAAAAAAAAGGCGCTTCCTCTCCCCCCCCCCCCAGCAAACAGCAGCTAAAAGCAAGGGGTGTGTGCCCTTCGCTCTCCTTACATCAATCAATGTTGTAATATTAATTTTAAAATAGGAAGGAGATTTCTCTTATTGTAACTTTGGATACCACAATATCAGGCGTGTGACCACAGTAAATCAGTTGTGATAGATATTGAAATGCCATTACATTGTCCAACCCTCCAGCCTGCCTTTTTAACACAGAAAGTATTTTTCCTTCTTCTCCAAGCCATCATCTTTGTGTCAGAGACGCTCTCCTGTCTGACAACAGCAATTTAGAAGAGTTAACTTTTATCGTTCATTCTGCTGTGTAACTTTCCCCTTCAAATTTCTTTATCTGCCCTCTGAGCTCATCTGAACTTTCATGTTCTCCCAGCATGCAGGCTTGCATTCAAAACTATGTCTAATAGACCAAATAAGAGGTTAATAAGAAGTGGCAACAGAAAGAAAAAAATACAATCCCTGGTAACTGATAAGAATGACAGTGGCAGCCCTTTATTGTTTGTCTTCAAATATAGAGTTAAAGATCTTTAAAAAACTAAAATTTGACGCCTTTGAAAAGAAAGAAGCACAAAATAACAACAGGGGGTTATTGCCTGGCAGCCACAGGGGAGAAGCTCCATAATTCTTATTCTCCCTTTTGAAGGTTGTTAGAAATCTGATTCAAAAAAGCAACAGCAGAAGGAGAAAGCCTCTTGAGGCTATAGCCATTTCCTGTGATCATGCATAATGTGCTTCAAAAGTGGGTTTTTACCAATTCTGTTGATCAATTGCACCTCCTTCATATTCCCTCTTTTTCCCCCCCTTTTTTTTTTGCTGTGTTTACATCTGATGCGACTCAATGACAAGCACTGTCTGAGACTGTGAAACAGACCTGTCATGTTGATTTATGGGCGCATCAAACCACGACTTGTCCAAACTGAAGCTCGCAGTTCATTAATTAGAGAGTTGTGACTTTGAAGTCAGCTTTCAGACTGTGGTTTTTAACATTTGGCTTAATTTATATGCTCTTGAATGTGGATCTCTAAGGGAAAAACTGAAATTCCCTTCTTGTCTTTGAACTTCTTTTGACCGCACAATAATCATTTCTTTGTCCAGAGTGATGCCTGCATCCCAGAGTCATTAACGCGCATTGAACTGCCACTGATGAGTAAGCCCTACTGAATTAGAAAAACAGCCAGCAAAACAAAGCTGAGAGCATTCTGCACAGTGATATCTCACAATTACATGCCTTCCCTCCCTGTGCCATTTCCATTTTAATTACTGTTAGTCCTTTAGATTTACATTTTAGACATTTTTTAATCTGTTCCCTTTTTTATTATAGTGGCGCCCGTTAACGGGCTATAGTTAAGGTTCATGTCAGCGTTTCCCATTATAAACCCCCCCCCCTTATTTTCATAACGCGACTGTAAAAATTCACACTTGACTTAAAACTTGGTTTTCCACAATAGGGGAGAGCGGTTTGATGGAGGCCAAGAAAGTGTGGACCAATCTGGTAATGTGTGCTTGCATAAATCACAACCACCATGCTGACGCACAGCCAACTCAGGTGTGGGAGCATCATGTAATACGGCACAACATTCTAGGCATCCAGCAGGCAATCATGCAGTGGGCAGGGGGTGGGACGCCTTAATACCAACAGTGTTTCCACAACCCACCATGTATTTTCTAGATGGCAATTTATGGTCTTGAAGGAACACAAACCAAGGCAAAATTTATAAAATACAGCAGAATTTGCAAAGTTGCAAATTGTGAAAGGCATATGGTAGCATCAATTGGACTATCAGTAACAACTGATGTAGAAGGGAAGAGGACCCCACTGTATCCCACAGGTTTCACAATTTCATAAATGTACCAACAATTCCATTTTTCAGCCATCATTTTCAATTGTAGATTTTGCTCATGTAATGTTAACTATATTTTTTTGGTCCATGCTGTGCATGGTATAATCCTCAACAGGTGTGGGGTGGGTAATAAGTTTATTTTAACCAGGGTACTTTAGAGGGTAAACCTATTCCTCCCAAACCCAAGTTTCACCTCCATTAGCAAGCTACCCCAAAGCTCTGCTTGGCGCTTCCTAAATCTGTAACTTCAGGGAACTGTTCCATGTCATCGGCTCCTTTGTCAAAGAACTTCTGCCTGGTTTGTCATGGGACCTATGTGCAGATGATTATGGAGCAGGATCTAGAGTGTTCACAAATGGAACTGGCTTATATTACTGTTTCTCACATCATCCAAACAGTCCATAAGGAGGACATGAGGGCCTCTGTTGTTGCCAGCAACTGGTACTCAGAGAAGCATGTTGCATCCTAGATCACATACAGAACAATAATCTGTGGGTGCACAGCTAGAGTGTGGTGCTGATAAAGCCAAGGTTGGAGGTTCAATCCCCATAAGAGACAGCTGCATATTCCTGCATTGCAGGGGGTCGGACTAGATCAGGCTTCCTCAACCTTGGCCCTCCAGATGTTTCTGGCCTACAACTCCCATGATCCCTAGCTAGCAGGACCAGTGGTTAGGGATGATGGAAATTGTTGTCTCAAAACATCTGGAGGGCCGAGGTTGAGGAAGCCTGGACTAGATGATCCTCAGGGTCCCTCCCCTCTCTATGATTCTAGGTACAAGCTGTCTTTTAGAAGCTTGACCTTCATTCCTCATCTTCTCACTGCGGAGCACCTGATGAACTTCAGAAGTGCCACAAAATACCCTGAAACATGGTTTGACAATCACAGTTTTATAGCCAAGCACAGCTGTTATATTAAGAGGTAGAAGATAATGCATGCAACATCAGAGACTAGTTAGAAGTGCTTAAATCCTAGTGAGTGAATGGGGCTTCAGAGCTTTGTGCTTCCATCTCCCATTATTTAAATGAGTCTTAAGGCTGCTTCACACCAGATGTTTTTTCCCCTACCCTGGAATTTGCTTTGGACGTTCTGAACAAGGAAGGAAGGGGATAGAAAGAGTGGCAGTTCCTCTTCCTCCGCTTGTTTAAGAGAATCCTTCCAAGCAAGTCCACAAAATTTACCAGCCTGAAAAATAGATATATTAGCCTGAATGGAGCTGCCAGAAAAGACACAAAGTGCTCCACCACTCCTGCAGCCGTGGGTTGCATTTCTATGCACTCGCCTGCATGAAATCCCTTGTCACTTTGGGCTTGCAAGGCTGGTGTTTAAATACAGGGCTGGTTTACAATATCCAAAGCTGAGTCCTGACATCTGACCCTGTGGGGACAGATATGCCATCTTTGTATCTGGGCCCAGATTCAAGAGTTCTGGTCAGGTGTGGTGAGGGCAAGCCCATGAACTTGCGCACAACTTTTTCAAGCCAACTTTTAAAATCCTCAAAGCTACCCAGAGATTGGTCCCCAGTTCAGGAAAAAAAAAATGTCATGTGTGACACATCCCCTCAGGATACCCCGTTCTATCTGGGTTGCAACCAATGGCCTCAATCCAAAAAAAATTTTTGGTGCAGTCATCAGGGCAGCACACACGTAGCGTAGTAAAAGAAGCTGGAATCCATCAATCAACTGTTTGGCAGCGAAGGGGAGACTGAATCCAGCCTCCAGCTCCTTCTTCTGAATAGCAAGATTTCAGCTTTGTTTACCAGTCTACATGTGCACCGTGTTAGCTGCTGGACTGGGGAATTATAAGCACAGAACCACTTTATGCATATTAATTCTCCATTCATCTAGAGAGATGTACGTCTGGAGGCTGGGTCAGGGCAAATGTGTACCCAACCTCAAAGACTCCAGCAAATACAGCACTAGAGATTTTCATTGTGCTACGTTTTGGAAACACAAGTTGTTAGTGCAATCTTTCAAGTAGTAACTTCCAGAAACGTTTCCTTCTTCTGAAAAAAATACAGCTATAATGTGCTGTTATAACATACCGTAGGAAGAAAATGGGAGGACCAAATTAAAGCAGCAGCAAAGAGAATACAGGTTCTTACGTCTAACCCTAAAAGCTGGGACCTGGTGCATTCAGCTCAACTTCACAACCATTCGCAAGATAAATCCGGTTCTAAAGTTGTTATACTTTCTTTCAGGATCTGTGGTTTGTAAGGGAAAATGAGCTTTAGTTGTACCTCTTTAGGCTGTTTTCCGGCATGTTGTTGCTGTAAAAGTTGTAGCTGCAACTGTTCCTGTTGTTTCTTATAAAATTCTTGAAGCTGCTGCTACAAAGGAAAAGGGAGAGAGAGAGAGAGAGAGAGAGAGAGAGAGAGAGAGAGAAACACAGAGAGGGAGGGGGAGAGAAAGAGACTGTTAAGTAAAACAAAGTAGGAGAGCCAATTCAGGATCCCCTTTTGGTGTAACACACAAACTGCGATTTGAAAAATAGCATCCTTTTATCTGTAACAGTCTGACCTTTAGTTTGAAACTCGACAATAAATTCAGTGCACACTGACTATTCTTGGCATTATCGTTTGAAAAGTAATCTCCAAAATGAACTGATGAAAAACATACCATTTTCTACACAAACTAATTAAAATAAGGCAAGGAATGACCTTTGGTTGGAACAACAAAGCCAAAATGCCCTTGCTGGGAGAGCCTGGTGAATCTTTATTTAGAAGCAATACATGCTTTCTAAATCATCATTGCATTGTACTGTACTAAGCGTTGTTTGGTACAGGCACAGGCTCCCTGCTTCCACCCACCTTGCCCAATCTCCCAGATAGATAGCTTTTTTGAAAGTTCCATGCAATGAATGAGTGAGAGAGTGAGTGAGTGAATGACTAAGGCACAGTGCGCAAGGTCAACTTGCAATGGACTTTGGCATTGCTGCACCATTAATGAATTAACCCTGCATAGCTCACTGAGATATGTAAACCTCAAAGTCATTTTTGCATTTCCACTAACCCACAGGGAGAGAACAATATTAATTCATGGCATACATCAAAAGTCTAACATGCGTTTCCATGACATGCAAGGGTTTGTACACACTTCACTGTTGCCTTCTTAAATGATGTGCCTAGACGTAATTGTTTTGTTTACCAACACATACGTGAAAGCCAATGCGTGAGCCACGGCTAGATGTAACCCACTAACGGGAGTTATGACCACAAGTGATATGACCACTAATATAGTAAAAGCGGACAGGCAGCAATTACACTGAGGTTATAAAAAAATTATCCCAGGGTATAATCTATTAAATCTTAAAAGTTCCTGCATTGCAGTGGGTTGGACTAGATGACCCTCATGGTCCCAACTCCACAATTCTCTGATTCTATGAGTAGGTTAGGCTGACACCAAATAAGCTTTGCAGTGGAGTGGTGTTTTGAACCCAGGTCTCCCATAACTGCATTCTATTCTCTTAACAACTGGCTCCCTAAATGCACCACCTGCTAGTTGTTTTTCCAGTGTGCTTCCTTATATGCTCTGTAAGCTGGGGGGAAAAGTACTTTGACCTCTTGTTTATTCTAACTAGTTATGGCGCAGGTTCTTTTTGGTAGATGTAGGTGAAAAGCAACCATTGTAATATATTTGAAAACTTGGAAAAATCTGGTGAAAAATCTACATCCCATTCTGAAAGCATTTCTGATATTCCCTTGAAGAAAGGCTTTGGGAGATTATGGAATCTTTGGTCCCCAGTATTGTATTTTTGAGAATGCAGTGAAGAGACGGATATATGCTCAGTCATCATCTAAAGTTGCAACTATTACGTAGCATGCATGTGAAGAGAGTTACAACTGGTATAGGGGCTACAACAGATGTATTGTCCTTATAAGAACACGTGTGTGTGTGTGTGTGTGTGTGTGTGTAGGTTCAGGTAAGTAGCCATGTTGGTCTGACGCAGTCGAAATATACAGTCATACCTCGTGTTGCATTAGGTTCATGTTGCGTCTTTTCGGCTTGCGAGTGCGGCAAACCCGCAAGTGTCTACTTCTGGGTTTCGCTGTGTGCACAGAAGCGTTCTGCACACTTTGCACATGCGCAGAAGCGCTCTATCGCACTCCGTGCTTGCTCAGAAGTGCCGCTCTAGTTGTGGACTTTTCGGGATGCAAACGGCACTCCGGAACGGATCGTGTCCGCAACTAGAGGTACCACTGTATTAAAAAACTGTCCAGTAGCACCTTAGAGACCAACTAATTTTGTTCTTGCATAAGCTTTCGTGTGTGTGTGTGTGTGTGTGTGTGTGTAGTCTATGCCTGCCTGCCTGCCTGCCTGCCTACCCAATTCACATAGGATGTTTGTCTGCTGTGGAGGAAAAAATCATTACTTCAAAATCAGGTCAAAGAGGCTAGTCCTTCAAGAGCAGTGTTGGTGAGCTGAACAGCTGCAAAGGAAACAAACTGTTTACCTGCTGAAGCATGAGTGCCTGCTGCTGCTGGAGCAGGACCTGAAGTTGCTGCGGAGTTAGCACTTGCTGCTGGAGGATCTGCTGCATTTGCTGAGGAGTGATAACTTGAGGTGTCATCATAGCCACTGACACAGGAACCTAAAGAATTAGGAAAGTGTAAACAAACAAGCAACTCAATATGTTGTTCATCATGGTTGTGGTTGTTGTTTTTCAAGATAATAAGCACTTCTCTTTTCACTCCAAACATTCAAGATCATTCTTCTGGTTCACTTGTATGACCCATCTTTTACTTCCCAACACCTTGGTTATAATTTAATCCTGACTTGTTTAGTTCACAGAAATAATAATAAAAAAGCATTAACTAATTACACCTTCTAGGTATGTTTCTCTGCCTCCCACCCAATGCGTTATTTTGCAATTGAATAATTTCTGAGAAAACTGAACTATTCATTTGTGTACCTTCTAGAGGCAGCCATCAATTCTAACAAATTTTTGCATTAATTAATAAGTAAGACCCTTCAAAAGCAACCACTGGGGAGCCTGAACTTAATGATTTGAAGCAAATGAACGCCATCTCGGCAATATCGAAAACCGCACCTTGTTCCCAAGCAATTTTAGCAGTGGAGTTCCTACAGTGATGTCTCTACCATTCCATATTCACCCAGCATACAGATGGCTTCAATTCTTTCGTATTATGTGAGATACCATTAAAAGCCGCTTTCCATGACATTTCAGTGACAAACAGCTACAGTGATGAACTTGATAGCATTTCATATTTGCAACTGTTAACACGTTTCTGCACGGGCATCTTTGCAAGGAACCTGTACACTGTATCTGAAAGGATGATGTCTTGTTCAGATAAAACACTGACATTAAAATGACAGGCTGTCTTGGCCAAGGTTACACAAATTGTATTCAAGCGGATACCTAATGACAATGCTTTGAATTCTGCAAGCTTTCTAGAATGTAATTTAGCTATTCAAAATAATCACTGCACTTGTGTTTAATTTGCAGACTACATGAGAACCATTTTGTCAGTTCCGGTAATGCAACAAGACTATTTCGCTAGAAATCTCACCAGAAAAAAAAGAGAGCGAGCAAGCAAGAGAGAGAAAGATGGGGGGAAGATACAGAACTCACATGACTTTGAATAGTAATATTTAAGCACCTTACTTTTCTTTAGTTTCAGCTGAAACAGATGACAGCAGAAAACTAAAAGCGGTAAAGGATATAGTTTGTTAAAAAGGATCTGCTGTCATCTCATGTATTACAATAAAAGGTAATAACATGTTTTGAACATTTTTATGCACCACGCTTTAAAAAATCAGTAGACAATAGCTGATCCGGAGATAAAAGGATTTAAAAAAAAATATTTCAGGGGAGTAGTAAGCAAGAAAGAGACGCAGTATTAATTTTATGTAACATAATGTCTTAATATGCAGTTTATCTTGACTTTTTCACATGATTTGTCCTGTCATTTGCATAGCAAATTCTCATTCCTAATTTCACAGTCATTATGCACTGATGTCCTGATTTCTCAGCACCACTAATTTTGATGAACTAAAAATGGTTCCTGAAGGTCAGATTCATGTATAGTGAACACCCTCGGATGTTGTTGTGTAGGTTTACACAAGTCTCAGAAGACGGTTCTTGTTTGCAAGAGTCAAAAGAAACTTACACACCTTTTGACACTTCTATTAACGTTAACACGAGAAATCCACACCACAGCAGCATTACCATTCTGAATTTGCACTGTGCTGCATGTCAGGGTAACCCAAAGCAATTGAGAACCCAGTTCAAGACACAGCAGCTCCCTCAGAGCACTGATATGCCGAAAGATCTGAACAAGCATAGCGTAATAAGAGTTACTTGAATTTATCAGTGAGGCAAGCCTTAGTGAATAGTAGACCAATGGTTGGGTCCTTCTGCTCTACAGCCTTCAATTGTTATCTGCATTGTGCTTGCATTACCAAAGTAATATACGCTGGCTTGCAGATAAACCTACAAAATTTACTAACTTGCAGAAGTGTTTACTAGCCTGTGGAGGGCTAGCTGGGGTGGGGGGTGAGGAGGAAGAGCTCTAACCCTCCTGCAACAGCTCACTGCATTCCATGATGCACATCAAAGAGTGTTTTTTCCCACCTCTAGCAGCTGGTTTGGTTTCGATGCTGAGCACAGAGGAGCTCTATTCTGCCAGCCTGCTCACTCGCCTGCATGGAATCCCTTGTCGTCTATGGCTACCAGGCTAGTGCCTTAATACAAGAGTCTGCTTTCCCATGAGTTCACGTGTGGCACTGCCTTACAGAAGTATAGCTGGAACTTATATTGGCTACAGCATAGTTCCCTGGGAAGTTAATTCCAGACTCCCACAGGCCTCTCACGGAAGGGTAAACACCAGTAGCAAATCCTGAAAGGCAAACACTAGTTTACCCTTGGGATCCCTTCCAACTCTACAGTTCTATGAAAAATGCAGTATCAGCGTGGAAGAATTGTATGTAATTTTGCCCCAAGGCAGTAAAACAATGCTGTACTGTGATAATACCTATAAGCCATGATGTGCCTTCATCAAATCGTAGAACTGTGGGTCACTTCCAATATGTAGGAATCTTCCAATATTTCCTATAATGCAGGAATCTTTTGCCCAACATGGAACTTGAACCCACAACCCTGAGATTTAGAGTATCAAGCTATACTGAGAGCTGGTGGAACATAGGGGCTAAAAAACTAAACTGAACAATGAAAGCCCCAATTTGTATTTCATGCCTGCCATGAACTGGAATGCGGCTGGACACCATCAGGTACCTGTTGGGAGCTGCACATACAGCCCCCAGAGCCTCCTGGCCCTCCTTATCCACCATAGGGCGGGCCTTGCCATGCAGCAGAGTGAAGCAGTTCACATCAGGTGGCACCATGATCAGGTGGATAGATGAACATAGGAACTGGCCCAAGTTTGGGGGAGGGATGGGGAGAGGCAGGCTGCCATTTGGGTTTGGGTTCAGGCAGCTAGAAATGGGCACTCCTCCTCCTTTCTCGTCTCCATCTCCTTTTGGGCAGCGGTGCAGAAGGACAAGGGAAGATAACAGGAAGGAGGTGCCCATATTGATAGTCACAAGGAGGCGGTCCCACTTTTGGAGGAAGGGTGTTGGGAGTATTTGGCTCAAGGGTACCTCGAAATCTGGAGACTGGACACTGTCCTTAACTCTAGCCTTCCTCTACCCTCTCCAGGGGAACCTTTTTCTTCAATAGCTGTTTTTAGCCAAAACCACATTTTTTACCTTCAACAATTTCTTCTACTGAATGCCAAACATGGATCAACATTTATTATACAGAATTAACCGGGAAAGCTTCAACCCAAATCTTGCTTCAAGAACTCGAGACAGTAGCATAGGTAGAGTTTTAAATAAATGTGTTCAAATGGAGCAGAAACTATTGTGGTGTGTGTGGGCAACAGCCAGAGATTTATGGATAGCGATTCTGCTTCTCAACTTCGAATGTCCGGTCCAACTTCTTCATGTAACTAGTCCCTAGTAATACTAGGCTTTAAAGGGCTGCTGCAGCAGGGATAGGCTATTATAGCCCACACTTTATTACCCATTACTACCGAGGTCATTAGCAGCAAGAGTGATTGTACCGGTCTTAACCTATTGATCATTGTAACTACTATCATTTAATCCTGTGTTGAATGTCTGGAAAGCTGCTAAAGGCACACAAGAGAGAGTGCTCTAGCACTGAGAAATATAGTCAAAGCTTGGAAATTACACTTTGATTCATAAAAACTAGCCAGTGGTTTAAATCAATAGTATTTAAAACAGTCATGTAAGTTCTTAACTACAGTCTCTAATATTTATTGGTCCCTGTTTGAGTGTATTCCGTCAAAACTGTACTTATTTTAGAGACTATGCAGTATACCACACATTACATCAGAGTGAAATAAGAAACCTCTGTCTGCTCTTGATGTTAACGTGACAGGACTTCAGTCCCGGGCGGCTGAAATTTGAAGATACCTTTTGCAAATGGCAAATGCTTAGAAAACATCCTAATTTAAATAAGGCCCACTTTAAAAGAAAGGAAGAATGAGATCTCATCACTTGAAAACACAGCTGAAAGGCACCGATCCACAAGCTATTTACTGATCAAACATTTCTTTACTATGAGTACTCCGGAATAAACTAATTGTGATGTACATTAAACTGTTTTATGCCTTTTATCAATCATAAAATGCACTTTCACAGAAAAAAAGCCAAATGAGTGCAATAGATTTAGCTTACTTCTTCAGGGAGGTGGAAATATAAATAGGAGCTAAGACACAGCCAAGTGGATGTTCGGATTGCAACCATGTACACATTTACTTGGGAGAAAGTGTCAATGGAACTTACTTCAAATAAATCTTGCACCATTAGTGTGCTAGCTTTGCCCTAGAAAACCGCCCTCAATTCATTGCCCTATTTAATGACTTTGGTTTATTTAGCAAACTACATGCAACCCTGTTGACAGATACTCACAGGGTGTGGTTAGGTACCCAGTTGCATTTAGAGTTGGCAGTGAATGAAAAATACAGCTGCTGCTCAGCTATTATAATTCTACTAGTATAGACCTGCTGACATTCTAATACCATCAACAGCAAATATGCCTTTAAATAAACCAGTTGGATCCAGGTTTAGTTTCCCAATCCATGCCTGCATGTTTCTTGAGATTTCCATCCACTATATTTGCCTACTTCACTCCCCCCCTGAAAATATTCCATTACTGTAGCCTTAAATTTAGCCCGAGTTCATCTTCAGGATAACAATTGTAAGACTACTAGTGATGTGGCACTTTCCCACTGACAAATGTAAATGAACCATTATCTAAAATTTCACCTCTTCAATTAGACTGAATGCTAAATAAAGGGTTTTTTGCCAGTTCAAATTTCCATAAACATAAACACATCAATTACCATTTTATTTTTCTTCAATTTAAAGAACAAATCGTCATCACTCCCTGACTTTAAAAAGAAAATATTTTTCAAGTTTCATGATTTATCCTAAAATACTATAACAATGCACAATTAATCTTGCAAAAATTCATTCAGAAATGTGTTTCAAATGGCATCTTGATTTCTTGACTGAATGAGAATTGATTTTCGTGAAATGTATGTAAAATAAGCAACTGTGTGTAACCAATAAAAGAAAAATTCAACTGTACCAACTTTGCAAGGGCAGTGTTTACAGAATTAAGGTTACCCTCTACTAATACATATGCAGGTTTGTAATTATTATAATTAGTGTGAACGAAGCATTCAGAATGATGCTCAAAACATTTTGTTGCAGTACTGTGTAGGTTTTCACTAAATCACATTACCCGTATCTCACCCAGGATAGAACATTTCTGACACAATATTTCAGGTCTTCGAAACAAAAACAATTAAAAAGAAAAAAGAAACTTGAGAGTGCTGGAACCATTCATGTGGAAACCATGATTCTGTTTCACTATGCAAAAGAGAATTTCACTTTTAAGACTTCCCTGTTTTCGCCCATAACACTGTACAGAACATTACAACAGGTACTGTTTATTATATTAATGTAAAACCAGCTAAGTAGTCAGTCATTAGCATAACTGTTCTCTCCTCAACAATACAACCTCCTATTAAAAAGGGGGAGAGAAAAGAGGAGAGAAAGAAGCTCTTTACAATTCAATTAGCATTTTATTTTTTATCATTTTGTTTATTGCATTTCACCAAGAGTAGGAGTTTGACCAGACATACACAATTGAGCATAATAGATTCGCCTGACTTGGTAAATAATTTCGGGCTTCCCACCACGTTAACCCTTCTTTACCAACTGCAAGATAGGCAGAAAGGAAGAAAGAAATGTGAAGATTTAGTATTTGTTTAAAATATGAAACCTTGGTGCAACCTGATCCTACCTGCCAATTCTCATGCACACCAAGCCCCCTACTAATTGCTGAAGCTATAATACATACTCATTTAATTTGCATACAAATATAAAGTTTGCATAAATTAAGTATCTTCTACTTTAACAGGAGTGCTACAGTGGAATCTATCAAGCAAAGCTACCCTTAGTTTAGGCAGGTGGGGGGGGGGGAGAAGGAGTAGCAGAAGGAAAAGGACCATTAAACATTTGCTATTTCTCAAACCTAACCTGCTTAATAAGGACATACTACACATTACTAAAACTAATTGTGTGTGTGCACGCAAATGCACAAATTACTCTGTTTCTATTCAGTTTAGCTTTTAAAGAAAAACCCCAATGAGATCAATATTGATTTATAAATTCTTAAGCCTATCTACATACAGTCAAGAAGATACAACACCTTGCCTGTTATTTTCTAAAACATTTGTACACTGTGGCATTTTAATAATACAAGGCTGAGAACGTCGTTACAGAGAAATTTAAGCACATATTATTTTTTTCTGCAGCAGGTATTGGGAAGTGCAAAATCAGCACCACCAGAAATCATTTGCAGCACTAGCCTGTGGCTTTGCTTTCTGCTGCTTCTCTTTTAAGAGTTAAAAATGTGGTTCTGTCTTTTCTTCTGGGTTTGGGGAGTGGATGGGTTGGGGGAAGGGGGTATACGTGCAATGTGTACCGACTAATGTAATATTAATAAGCAATTAAAATATCGCAAACTTACTGAACCAGTTTACTCTTAATCAGACACAAAGAAAGCAGTCAGATCGTGACAAGATATATTCAGATTCTGGTTCTGCTAAACACTCATCTAGAGGGTGTCACTTTATTCAGAACTGCAGCCTTTACAATACTTGTAAAAGTTTATTTGCTTAAGTGTGCTGTATTTCACACCTATCACAGGTGCCCTCATTTGTGCATCAGAATCTAATTTACACTGGCTGTGCTGATCTGTAATGAGAAAACATCAGATGCTCCTTTTACAATCTTGCTATTCGCTGCTTTACTTCTAATGAAGACACGTTCCAACCAGCAAGCTCTCTGCATGTTAAAGGTCAAAACACTTTTTTAAAAAGATGCTTCGCAAAATGAAAGCAAACGGGGAAAACCCTAGAAGAAATCCTTCACATAAAGGGTGTGACAATTAAGAGTAATTGTGCAAAATAAAAAGGCTACCTTTCCTAAAAACGTGTGAAAAATTAAGCTGCCACTACTGATACAGGTTATATTGAGTGGGGGGGGGATCAAAATTTAATGTATTCTCCCCTGTGTCATCTTGTTTTGTCAAGACATCAAATAGAATTGGAAAGTACAAAATAACAAGCCCTTGAGAAATCACAGAAGCCGACCTTTTTGATGTTGTTGGTTTACCTTGTTCTCAGTTATTTGAACAATGATGTTTTAGATTTAAGGGCAAGATAGAGAGCTTAAAAATTAGAACATGATATCAGCTATTGTTGTTTGGATGTCCTTAAGTTTTTCCTTTAGAAAAGGTAATATAACATCTTACCAAACCACTGAAAGGAACTCCACCTCAAAAACCTGCACAGAATAATTAGCAATAATGGATGCTTGTTCAACGTTCATTCAAATTTCTCCCTCACCCCATCAAACACAATACGGACAAGAGAGGAAACTGCACTGGAAAGGTTAACAAAAACAGGCTGCAGTACTTCATATAACTACTTGATTCCATTTTATAAAAAAACAATCAGGCAGCTTTACAGATAATGAGTACGTTACCCCCCTCCCATCCTTCCTCTGCTCCTCAACTCTTGAAAACAAATAAATAAACCTAGGGCCAAAAAGGGGGGGAGGGGGGCACCTTATAAAAATAAAGGGCATTTCAAATGAATCCTGAGTTTCACAGCAAAGCTAATTTCCAGCAACATAGCCCTGCTTTCAGTAAAACAAACAAACTGCTTACAGCCGGCCAAGCTTCTCACCAAACACTATCAAGTTGAGACTGCGGGTGTCAGAACTTTCCCACAATCGAGCCACGCAGGTGTGGATGGGGGTGGGCGGGCTGGGAGCCCACTCTTTATCTCTTTATTTTCCCAAGCACAGTGGTGGGGGGTGAGAGAACAGATCACAACGCTTACCTATCAAGTAATAAACATTTCCTCGAAGAAAAACCAAGGTGTCTCTGTCAGCTAAAAAAACAGCTGTTGACATTGTGCCTCTCTTCCTCTGCCTCTTCACTCTATAAACTTTTAAGTTCAGCAAGACTTTCTTACCTCTGAACCGGACTAAGAGTTCGCAAGCATCTTCCCCAAAGTATCAGCCTGCTGCACTGTAAACAGCTACCCATTTATACTTCCAGAGCATTAAAAAGAACCAGAAATATAATGGGAAGAAACAAGGGGTCTTCCCTATGTATTTCTAGGTAGCAACAACTCCCAATAGCAGACTGCTCAAGAAGGTAAGTGAATTATTGCATTAACATATTTGTTCTGTGTCTGTAACATACTAATTTTGTATGCAATATATAATCAATAGCCTTCACTGTCAACATAGACACACACGTTATCTATTTTGTTTTATTTGTGAACACACCTGAGGAAGCACAGCTGTGTATATGACCATCTGCAATAATAATAACAAAACAAAACAAAACAAAACCTGGCCACTTTTCAGCAATTGTCTATTAAAACTGAATAATGGTGATGCTACCCATTTCTATAAGGCTGCTTAATAATTTTCAGGAAGCCCTGAATTTCAGTGAGGAACAGAGACGACGTACATAGGTGTGATGGAGTACTAATTTAACTGTCCTGGCACAGATCATCTAAAATTTCCCTCTTAAGATGTTCCCATTTTGAAAAACTGCAGGCAGAGTTCGCATCATGCTATCAGGCAGACAACTGTGTGAAAAGCTATAGAAAGTTATGATCTCATGTCAGTTTCATTGCATCACTCCGATGCTATTGGGCATGGCATCTCCTAATTCTCCTTATATTACAGGGGTGTGTGTGAAAGAGAGAGAGAGAGAGAGAGAGAGAGAGAGAGAGAGAGAGAGAGAGAAGGGGGTAGGGTAGGAGGACTGGGATTAAAAAGCAATGTGTATTTTAAAAAATAACCAAAACTAACAAATGGCGAACAAAACCTCAGAGAGAGAGAATAACTCCCTATCATAAGCTTTCTGATGATTTATGGTTTACTAACTCAGCAAGGTTACGCAACACTGCATGCCTTTTTAGATGCATTATTTGAGCCAGTTGAGATTTAATTAAGATCATAGCCTCCAAAATCCCTGTCAAATGAAAAATTCACAGAAGACAATGCACTATATATCCTCATGCAGATAGTCTCCTCTCCACGACTCTGGAATAACATAAGTTAATCCTTGTTTCTATGGTGGCAGACAAAAGTTGACTAATTTTGTTTTCTTTTGACGCTTGTGTTGTTTTCTGGTTTGTGTCGTGAGATCATTCCTTAGTAATGGGGCAGAAGGGGGTGGGGGCAGTGGGAGTGAAAGAATGAGAGGGCAGTGGGAATTTGCAGAAATGTGTCCCAATACAGCAGGAGATATATCTTGACTTTCTCGCAGCTCTGCTGTGATGTCATCATGTTTTCACTTAATTAACCCCTGATGGTTCAGGCAGCATTTTATGGTATGAGTCCATTTCTGACAGTGTGCTGGCAATGGGCATATATATATATATATATATATATAGGCAATTAACTATCTTGTATTGGCAAATAAAAATCAACAAGAAAAATATCTGAAAGGTTAAATCAGCCAGCAGCCGTTATTTCATTATTTATTTACTAAAAGCATTCATAGCACCCATCTCTTCACTGGATGGTCTCAGGGATGGAAATAAACAACCAACAAAATGAAGTTAACAATATAAACTAATGCAATAGTTTAGCGCAAAACAAAACAAAAGACAGTAAAAAAGAAAGAAAAAGAAATCCACAATAAAATTGCAGATCCGTAAAAGCCACTGCCAATCTCCTAATTTCAAACTTTCTAACCTGGGGCCCCCTTCCCCAAGGCATGTCTCAATTTTATATGCTGAGAAGCACACCATGCTAAATGAGCTTCAAACCCCCCAATTAAAAGCATCACTTTTTTTTTCACTGGGATGCGTTTTTATCCCTAATAAGGTTTATCTGTGCAACGAATGCAGGCCTGGAATTTTTAAAGTGTTATTTTTAAATGGAGGCTCACAGGCAAAGAGTTTACCTCTTGAAGGCATATATTTCTATTTGCATTATCTTAATATCTTTTTGCTTATCTCAGGGTTTAAAAATGACAGGTGCTAGCAGTCTTTTGTTTGACAGGCCCCTACACAAATAACTGTCTTGCCTGAAAGGGCTAATGCACTACTAATGAACAATAAATCAGCTTTGATTATAAAGTGTCAGGCCAATCAGTTTTCAGTTCAGCTCTATCGCATCCTAGGCCAAATCAGCTATACTGTTTGGACAGGGTTTGTTTTCAGATTTACATCCTTATCAATGCAATTTTGGAGAGGACCGGGAAGGCAGTACGATTATTTAAAGCTGCCTAAAACAGAATGTTTATCTGTTTCTTGAAGGGAAGCTACAGTAGTAGAAGAGCAGGATTGCTTCAAGAACAAATATCCCACATTGCTACAAGGATAAAAATATATCACAAAGTGCTCATACGTTTAAGCCACCCATCTATACATGTATCTGCTCAGTATATATATATATATATATATTCTGTTCAATCTGAACTCGAAGTGGGCAAGAAACGTAAGTGTATTTACATTAAATCTACTTAGAACCTGATCGTGAATAGCCCATATCACTAATCCTACTGGAGCTGTTACATAAGCTTACAAGGCACTTATGTGCATGCATTTATGTTTGTAGCTTGCTATCTAAACACAGATTTTTTTAGATGTTTCAAAGATTTAGACCCACGTTTTTTTAAATATATATATATGACATTTCCATGTTTCCTACAAATACAGCAATTTATGCCACTTTAATAATTATACATCAACAGCCCTTTAAGTTTTTTTCAGAAACAAATCTTATTCATTTAGAACAAAGAGTATTTCCTGCTCATGAAGCTTGTCTTCACTATTTTTTTAAATGCAGCATCTTCAGAACACTGCTATCTATTTCTAAAACAGCGCTTTACATTTAAATCCACACTTTCTGCAAACTTTCCACAAACAAATGCCTATTTGACCTACTCAGCTCCTCTCCTCTCTCAACTATGTCAGGTATGAAAGAGTTAATCTCAAAGAGGAAGCATGTATGTGCACTTTGCTCTAAACTAACCACCCACTTCCTAACAGTTCCCTCCTCCCTACTACCACCACCCCTTAGAAAAATAATCTCATTTTGCAGAAAAATTCAGTACTGCAGGACTGACACTTAGCTTAGTTACAGTTAGATCCAGTTACACTTATTTCTTCAGAACACATTAATACCAGTCGGTGTAAAAAAAACAACACCTTCCCATACTTAATTTCACGTGGCAAATTGACTGGCAAGTAAAATCAAACACAACTGTGTCTGGCACAGCATTTTACAGATCTGTAGTTTTACCCCTTCCCTTTCTTTTTCCTTTTCCCAAAATACTATGAAGACATCCAAGCCACAAATACTGCAAAGAATTCTGTAAAAGTAAAAGCAGAAGACAGCAACAGAGAAACAATATTTCTGTAGATTCTCTTTAAACATCTTCAGTAAACTGTCCACAATCACACAGTATTCTCTGAAATCTAACTCCTCACGAAGCTTTGCACTTGCTACAAGAGAGCAGTACAGTAGTAAATAACAGAGCGTGCATTGCTTTCACTCCCCCCCTTCAAAAAATGTTCCCAAATCTTTCCCAAACTTCTGGATATGGAGAAAAGCAGGCCTGCACACTGTCTCTTTCTCTCTCCCACCCCCACCCCAAAAAAGTCTGTTTTTTTTAAAGCACCTCCATAAAACTCTTGATCAAGAAGTTGGCAAACGACAGATTTCAAGTTTTAAAAAGAAAACGAAAGAGAGGGAGGGAGGGAGAGAGAGATAGGAAAACAGCCCTTGCAAAACTGAAGACCATTATTATAACTGTGCATAAAGTAAGGTTTTTCTCTTAAGAAGAAAATCGTAAAATCAATCATATTGACAAACCTGACAAACTCCATTTAGCTGCCACCACCACAAACAGAGTGCTGGGCCATGAAGCTTCTATTAAAGCCTTGTTGTACAGTCTCTAGCTTCCTCAGGTTACAGACAGATTGCACGCACAAGGGTGCTCCTGGGCTGACAAGATGCAAAACTACCCAATCAGCCACGCCCTTCTCCACCAATCACAACCAGCCTCTAAACATAATCAGTTCAAACACCCCTACACAATGGGCCTCTCTCTCTCTCTCTCTCTCTCTCTCTCTCTCTCTCTCTCTCTCTTTTCTGACAGCAGGTGAAATAATGCTTTTGTGAAATAACGCTTTTGTCTCCAACGCAACTACAGTTAATTGCTGTTAACCCTTTGACCCGACTGTGTTTGTATCTGCGCGCTAAAAAGCAGGGCAAAGAGCACACACTTACTCTTAATCAAAAGACCTCTTCCGAACTATTTCTTTTCCCCCCCTCCACACACACACACCCCCCATTCGAAGACAATTCCCCACCTCACCTTCCCAAAACAAAAAAGCAAACCAACAACCCCTATATTTACTAACAGAAAGCATCTTACCAATCTAACCTTTAAAGAGCAATTTTGTTCGGCAGAGGCTACATGACACTAGAGAGCAGCAAGCTAACGCAAAGGCTTCACAACAATCAGCTCAAATTGGATAGGCCAAAAAAGAGATAATTACATGCTGAGGAGGTGGGTGGGTGGGTGATTTTGTGCTGCAAAACAGTCTTTCCGGGTGGGGAATGTAACTTTTACACCCTCTTATGCAAAATTATTACTGTTCTTTTACCAAACTCTAGTCTTTTGGAGTTTTGTCTGCCTCGTGCAGATTATGCATGACAGGATTTGTATGCGCCTGTATATATATGTACGTGTATATTTTCTTCCTCGCACACAAACACAAATAGCTCTCCAACAAGAGTTTGCGCAAATTATCAATTTGCCCTGCCTATGTAGGGAACTGCAACCCACCCCTTCTAAGCAAAGCAAAAGGAAATGAATCACATACTAGGGAATGATAATATGTTAAAATGTACTCACAATACACAAATATATCTGTTATATCCCGCAGATCAGTATTTTCAAAATAAAAGTTTTATCAACCTGTTGTTAAGGCTGCCAAACAAATATTTCTGAACTTGCTAGCAGATGATGACTTGGTCTGTGCCGGGACATTTGCGATACTTGGTTTGATTATTCTGTGTAATTAATGCAGAACAATCACTCAATGTGTCAAATATCCAAGAAGAAAGAAATACTATTTTGCCTTAATCATTAATCCAACCGGAATGAAAATACTGGTCTCTCTTTTTTGTTTTTTATCCATGGAAACTATAACATAAATATATTTCCACTCAACCAAGGGCATTTAACACTAGATTGGTTCATTTCTTTTCAATGTTATCTACAAAGAGGGGCCAATCTGACTTTTAATATATATAATTGAAGAAACTGTGTGCAGTTTGCAGCTTTTTCAGTTATTTCCTTAACACATAACTGAAAAAATTAAATGGGCTAATTACCATTAGCAGTCACAAATATGCATTATTTACAAAAGCAAAGGACAACAAACAACAAACGGTGGGGGCTGCTCACAAGACAAAGGATCCAGCTCACTGACAACTTGTGATCTTGTGATATGGATTGCTTTCTGTTGCTTGAAGTGTTTTTGTATTAGATAACAAATTAATGGAATGTTTTGTCCAGGTCACTAAAAAGTTGACCCCCCGCAACCCCAGTTATGAATATTTACAAGATCTTAAATCTGCCAGAAGGAACCTCCATGAATGAGAAAGATCCTGGCTCTTAAATCAATAGGCACAAGTCAAACGATAAATCTGGGTATCAAGAACATGGGATCTGATTGTAAATATCGCACAACCTTCTTTGCAAACTGCACATATTATTTAAACAAAAATTATAGAGAGAATAATGATGGGGGTTAAAGTGAAATAATAATACCTGTTTATTTTATATCCTTAGAGGCTGCAGGTGTTTGAGTGCCTAAAGGTGTTGGGAGGGGAAGGAGGGAGATGGAGGCTATTTAGTTAACGCTTTTCACAGTATTTCCACTTACAGATCTCCGTTTTGCTACTCTGTGCTAACTGTGCCTCTTAGATTCATGATCACATAACTACCTTGTGGCAAACAAGCTAGCAGTATGCATTTTAAAATATTGTTTATACAGTATTCTCCATGGTAAAGTGCTCTGTAGCTCTTCCTTACCACAACTTGATGTGATACAGCCTTTCAACTCCACGTTATTGCTAGAGAATGTAGTCCAAATTTCAGAACGTGGAAATGCAGTACATATATGGTACAACACACCTCAATTTCAGGAGCAGAGGCTATTATTCTTCCTCTTGCACTATGTTGACCCACAAGGTTCACTAAGCTACCTCACAGGATTGTTGTGAAGATAGAAATGGGGAAACCAAAAATGAAATTATACCTTAATGTCACAACTTATGTGCATTTAACTTGTGCACATTCAGCTTTGTGCATTTGACAAAAAATAAGAAATAAATAAAAAATAGGGCAAAAAGAGGATGGACATCTAGGGAAAAAAGACTTTGGCAATCCCACCCACCACTGCATTTGCACCACTGCAGTTTTGACTATACACGATTTTAGCTTTATGCTCTATCCCTGAAACCCTTGTAAGTTGAGAGTTGCTTGTATACACACAAAGGTCAGGACTTAGGACAACTGAATAACTGCAGCACAATTAGGACAGATTATGGGAATGAAGAATGAGAGCCTGAAAATGGAACAAACCACACATAAATGGAACTTTCCTCTTTGCACACACCACAGTATCCTTGAACTGAAGAAGGGGAATTTCCAGCATACTTACAATCTATATTTACTAGTGATGCTAACAGAAATCTTAAACAGCATGGTCCCAATTTATCTAAGTGACCTCCTTCACCTTATTTTGTATCGCAACACCTAAAATTCACCAAGGGGCCATCTTCAATTTTCATTTTTGACAGCTAAGTGGCTTTATTTCTTTACCCAGGACTTTTTATTTCATAGAAAACCCATCTACTTACACATGCACACAATGGGTATTTTAAAGCATTGTGGGGAAACTGCTGTGTTGAAAAGGTCACTCCAGGTCTGCTTTGGGCTCTCTGGATGCCGCAGTCCTGCATATGCACACAGAAAAGAGCAAGTTGGGGCTGAATCTAGAGTTTTCTGAGGAAGGAGGCTGGCTTGTTTGGTTCCAAGGTGGATTGGTTGGTTTGGGTGCTGTTTGCCTATTGTGGTGCTTGTAATGGTTGTCTATGCTGTGCTGCTGATGGGGGGAAGATAGTGGCATCTTTTGTGAAGCATAAACTTGAGAGAATTTGTACATGAGAAGGAAGGGTTTGTAAGTGAGAACACACCCAGCCACCACCATGAGTCAAAAGACGAGGAAGCAGAAAGATGGAGGCAGAAAAGAGGGGATTGAGAAAAAAGCTTGGCTCTACTAACCAGTGGCTCAGACCCCTGACTTTTCCTGTGTCTCAATGTCCATTTATAGAAAAAAAGTGTTTCCACCCATGCTTCAAATTATAACCCTTAAGCTAATATTCTCTCTACATTGAAAATAAATATAGTAACAAGCTCATCCATCACTTTCATCTTGTCCAGGATCAACTGTTTCCCTTGCATTTCCACCCAGTGGTCATGCTAGAGGCTGACCATGACAGAGATGGTTTTTATGTATAGACAAAGATTGAGGCCCTCATGTTTTCTCTCTCCTCGCCCACCACTGTCCAACCTATTACTTGGTCTCCATCTTCACTCACATATCCAGAGCTTTGAAACTTTGTTACTGAACTTTAGTAGTTGAAAGTCAGTGATTCTAGTGAGGAGTGTGATATAGCTTTAGGAAGATGTGGGGAAGATAAGTGGGAGGGATTTCAGGAAAGGTAGGTCTACCATGGGCTACAGTAGCTACGATGGAACTTCCATGTTCCAAGGCAGGGTACTTGTGAGTAAGCAAGTACAGGGGACAAGCAACAGGGGCTAGACACCACAATAATGTACCACTACATAGAAGCATCTGCCTAGCTACCATTGGGAACAGAATGCTGCATGGCAATGATGACAAATAATTGGTTTTGTTTTGGGGCAATGGTGTTTAATAAGGTATTTCCAAAGGTAGGGATAGCTATTAATTTTGGAGGGGATATATTATACACAGATACACAGACGCAGATCCCTCTACATTCTGGTGAGTCCCAACATACATCCTATTTCTATTGTAAGGTGGATTTCTTGTCGGTTTCTTTATTTTTTTCATTTTGCGTGTAAGAGGAATTGCCGCGTATATTTTTATTGCTTGGATTATTATAACCTGCTGTTTTGTCAGTACTATTTACAGGTTTATCCCAATAGAGTGTGAAATTAACATTCTCTAAAACTGGATCAGGTAAGCATTCATAATGCGGCACAGGCTCAGCTTCAAGTAGTCCATGTTTTATTGCCAACTGTCTACAATACAATTTCTGTAGCTTGATTATACCTCGACACAATCAGAATGCACAAAGGCAGCACATCCAGTGGTTTACATGATCCATGGTTTCCATATTTCTGACACAGACCTGATTCCAAAACCTTGGTAATGTGTTCTTAAAATTATCTACAAGTGTGACATTATCCCCAGTTGTAAGATTTGTTGGAAATGAATGGAATTCAGCGATACTAAGTGATAAGAAAGACAACAACTATTTAGGAAAAGGGTGAGCCATTTGCTCTCCTTCCAAATCTTCAGGCAGAATTCACGTAACTGAATACATAGTATAAATGACACATGGATTATAACACGCATGCACACATAAAATATGTATGCAGTGCATAAACACATTTATACATTTGATGACAGTTGTGGAACACTTAATATTAATTTGGCAAGGCAATGAATCCTCATGCATCCAAATGGCATTGGGGACATTCTAAATGTTTGGATAAGCCACAATTCAGATAATAGGTCACCTTATTTGAAGAGAGAAAGAGAGAGATTTGAGGCTACACAAGCCACCCAAATATAATTTAGATAATGAGAATATGAGTAACCCGGGTTCACAAATTGAGTTTTTCTGATGTTCCGGTAAATATTATTCATGTAAGATGGTAATCATAATGAAATAGGAATATGGTGAATTGTTCAACATGAGATTTATTAATTTGCGTTTGCTCAATCTAGTTTTGCTTTTCAGCAAGAGACAGCAATGCAGGCTTGCACTGATGTAAACTACTCTGATTACTATTGATAATGTACAGGGTGTTCCTATGGCCATGATACCCCACAGCACCTCAGAATTACCACCATCATGGGGGCCCACACTCTGCTCTGCTCTGCTGCTGGTTACTGCTGCTGTTGACAATCATTTACCCACTCTCGCCAGACATGTTCGTTTAGTAGCTCCCCACCACGTATCAAAGCTGAGTGGTGGCTTGCCTCCCTCCCATCAAAAAGGATTGCTGCTGTCCGCTGGGCAAACATGTCCAGGAGGAGCAGGTGAGTGATTGATAGAAGTGATTATAAGAAGCTGCAATGGGCAGGGGAATGAGTTTGCCAGCCTTTTTGTTCTTGCAGGGGCCCTGTGCCTTTGAAAGCTTCAAAAACAAACAGAGGAGCAACATTAACATGTGTTTTGAGTTGCTTCATACATGAAATCAAAGATGTGTAGTGTTATAAGTTGTGTCTCTTGATACATGAAATCAGTGTTCCCTGTATGGGGCATTTATAGTGATATATTATGATTGGATGCTAAACAAGTTGGGGTCCAGTTCTCCACTGGCGTGGGGAGGAAGGGAGCATCTGTCCGGGATTCTCCTTATTTGCCTCGGTGGTGGTATTTAAAGTTATGCCACCTGTTATGCAGCTGTAACGTAAAGCTGTCACTGGGATTGGGGCAGACCCATGAGAGAGTGCAGGATCAAGGCTTCTCCCACAGGGCTGGGAGCTTTAGGTGTGGAGTCAAGGACACACCTCTCTGTTACCTGCCGGAGTTATTCCAGGACTGCAAGCCAGAGCAGGATCTTCTCCCATGTTGAGATTACAGAGATGGATCAAGAAAATAGCAGCATCAAAAAGGGAGGAAGGCATGTAAGATTGGATGCTTTATTTGCACAAGGTTTAACATAACAACTGTGGCTCCATGGTCCATGAAGGATACAATGGGTGACAACATCAAACCATTCAGCCTACAGATGAGCACACCACAGGAATCTGCAGTATAAGTACAGATTTAAAATGTTTCTGTTTACAGAGGAAGGATGGAATTATTTCAGTGATTGCAAATGGTAGCATATATTGCTTCTGGAGGGTATTGTTTATTGATCTGTGTCTTCTTTTATCAAGGGATTTCATTTCTGGTGAAACAAGTCATAATGAAAACCCTAAAGAATAATATACTCTGTTCATCCTAAAGAGAAACCAAACAGATAGCTGTAATACAAGAATCCCCCTGCTACCTATCTATTTGCCTGGTTCTGTGGTTATAATTGACATGTCTGGGTACTTCATCCGTGGGGCACTGAAGCAGTTAACTCCATATTAATTTTATTTGTGTCCACATTATGATAAAGTCATCATTAAAATAAGTGTGATGGGAGTTGTTGTTATTTATATGCAGTGCACATTTGGCTTAAAGGTGTCACGAGATTTTTCTTCTTTTTACTGCACAGTGGTTTACATTTCTCTTAATTTAATGCAACATTTTTATAATGGCAGTGTTACTGGTTAATTTATATATGCACAGCAGGAAGTGTCAACATTCAGGTGAGTGATGAAGATGATAGTACAAGAGCTCTGGAAGAAGCTTCAGAAAAAATTATTGTTTTTCTCAAAGCATACAGTTATTAATAATGAATCAAATAAATACTATTTTATATATAATTGCACCTGACATCTTTTTATAAATAACGATTGGAACATTTTTGCCCTATCTTTTGTATTTGACTGATCTTAATTAACTGCTTTCTTCTTGCTTAATAAATTGTAACTTTAGTTTCCATCAGAAAGAAAAATTGATGCATTTTTATACCAAGAGGTTCTGATCCAACGATTTGCTGTAGGGAGAAAATTATTTCATGCATGCTTGAACTGAATGCAGTCAGTTACATATAAATGTGGTAGCATTTTTATCATATAGAAGGATGAGCCTAATTGTTATGATGAAATCACTATCAGTGCTGGCATTAGGCAGTGTGGTGACCTAGGTGAAGGATTAAAATTGAGCACTGCCACAAAAGGAACTTCTCAGACAGGTTACCTCACCTCATCCATCTCATAAAGCCATGAGGCTCTTGAAGCTCCAGTAGGACATCCACCCTCACAAGCTGACACCTAGGAATGTCATAGTAATCCACAAGGATTGATTTCTGATGTGGAATACTGTTGTTCCTCTGGTGCACAATTATACTCAGCTTTCCTTATGTTCCGATTCAATCTAATTTATTTTGAGCCAGAAAAGAAATTGGTGGCTAGATGCAAACTCCAGTAAAACTAGGCAGAGAGGATGAAAAAGAAAAGAAAAGAGGTAGAATGTGCATCTGAGCGCTGACACTGTAGGAAACCCTGTACCGCTTATGACCCCAAGTCGTCACAATATTGTCAGCACAACACTCCCCTCAATGGGATGCGCATTCTAATGTGCATCCCCATCCACAGCCATACTAGTCAACACAGGTGCATGAGCCCACCATTATAATGCAATTGGTTTGTGTAGCTGCTTTTTCAGCACCCCATACCCTAAGCCACATAAATTGTTTGGGAAAGCGAGCATGTCTGAGCTACTCCGCTGGTGTCCGGTGGAAAGGGTACTCCTGAATAGTCTGGTGACTGCTTAAGAGCATCAGAAGTATAAACCTCTTTGAGGGGAGAAAGGCACAGGTTCCATGCACACCCAGCCTTCTACAAATACCATTCCTCAGCTCTCCCTGCCTCCTGGGTGTCTTACGTCCCTCTGTATTTCTAGGACTAGCCAAGGCCCTATGATCATCATCATCATCATCATCATCATCATCATCATCATCTGCTGCTGCTGACCTACCCACACTTCACAGCCTTTCCCAGGGCCTTTTCTAAGTTTGCGGGGGTATCTTGCCTATTGACTACTTAATTCTTTCTCTTTGAATCTCATCTGACCTCTATCTTTCCCTGTATGGTTCCAGAACTCCAGAAGGATGACCACCACTGCAGTTATGGGAATCTGTTGATAATCTCAGCATGGGTGTAGCCAGGATTTATTTTAGAGGGGGCAGGCTTTATGTTTACGGGGCAGAGCCAAGTTATCTGTGACGCAACTGCTCAGTCAGTTAAGTATTTTTATTTATTTACTTGATTTCTGGGGCAGGTGAGTGGATGAGCTGTCCTCCTGCCATGCCCATGAATCTCAGCCCCAGCCAGAGTTTCTCAAAGCTTTCCTCTTTTAAAGAATGGCAAGAAATTTCACACAATCCATTAATATGTCTAGGCGGGTCAATACTTCTATCCTTCAATTTCAGGTAAAGGGTCAATTCTACCAGGTTACATATAAAGGTAAAAAGGTAAAGGACCCCTGGATGGTTAAGTCCAGTCAAAGGTGACTATGGGGTTGCGGTGCTCATCTTGCTTTCCAGGTCATGTGGCCAACAGGACTAAACCGCTTCTGGTGCAATGGGACACCGTGACAGAAACCAGAGCCCACAGAAATGCCGTTTACCTTCCCGCCACAGCTGTACCTATTTATCTACTTTCACTGGCATGCTTTCAAACTGCTAGGTTGGCAGGAGCTGGGACAGAGCAACGGGAGCTCACTCCGCCGCAGGGATTCTAACCACCAACCTTCTGATTGGCAAGCCCAAGAGGTTCAGTGGTTTAGACCACAGTAATGCTGCCCCCTCTTCTAAAGTCATATGTTTAGGAGAACAAGGAGGGAGGCTTGCTTTTTCGATTTGTTTTCGCAATCCCCCCTCGCCCCCTTCCTTAAATCCCAATTGCAATGTGCTATAAAATGGAAATGGTAGGTGGAAAAGATGCCTGCGAAGAGTTACAGGTGCTGTGAAGAGGGCGAAATGTCTCTCATCATGCCCACAGCCAGGGGTAGGTGGGGGTCCTTTCCCTGATCCTTCCAATCAGTCTCTCAGCCTGACCTTCCTAACAGGGTTGTTGTGAGGATAAAATGGGGAGGAACATGTATGCCACCTTGAGTTCCTTGGAGCAGAGGTGGGATATATATATATGATGCTGCTAATGCAATTTTATTTAGTATGAATCAGCACTCCAAGACCCTCAAACCGTGAGTTGGGATCACAGCAATCCTCATGGTAAACCATGCTAGTTGAAACAGTAGGGAATAGCACCAACAGGGACAGCACAGGCGGCATAAACAAAATTCCACCTTGATTTGTACCTGACTTTTGTAGGCACTGATGCCTGAATTTCTGGCTTAGTCGATAGCATGTGAAATCAGCCCTGTGAAAAACACCTCCTGAATATGCCCTTTGTGCCTTTTGTTTTTAAAAAAGTGCAATCCTGTGGTCTAGAAACTTGCTTTCCTTAAAATGTAGCCTACACTGGTTGGTTGACCAGAAACTTTGCTGGAAGCCAAATTCCCAATGCATATGCACATGTGCATGAAGGTCCCTGCCCTTCATCGGAGGAAAGCATTTTGGCAAACACTGCCATCTACTGGCTACTGCACTTAAATTTACTAAACTGCCTCATCTAACCAGCGAGCGGAAACAAAAATGTTTTATGTAATTAACGAATAAGTGAAAGGTATAAATGGTGGTCGCGTTAAACAGAAATAGATAAAGAAATTATCCAGGGAAACATGAGGCCTTTTAATGCAAAAGTGTGCATTAGTCTATTATATGACTCTCTTGCACACAGCATGGAAGTGCCAAACTATATATATTAGCTTGTCTAGGAGAACAACCTGTATAACTGCTGGGCATCTTGCTGTATTTTCTCACTCTCCTGGGAATGTATGTCGGCATATTTTCAATAAAACACCTTCTTAGCAGTAATGGGCCACTGTTCTCATTTCAGTGGTCCCCAAGGTTTCGTGATACAGTATATTTAGCTGACTTGCAGTTCAAATTCACCTCCAGCATTAAAAAAAAAAAGCTTAAAAATATACAGTCATAAAAATGCTTCCACACCTTTGTAAATGCAAAGAGAAGAGAGAACATTAAAGCTTTCTAAATGAAAGAAAATGATAGTTTGCATTGTTTCATAAATAGATGTTCTGTGATGCAGCTTGTGAGGTGAGGTAAGGACTACACAGTGTAAGATATAGGACTGCACTAGACTTACTCATGACACACAACAAGAAAGGAATTTCTGAAGTAGTGCCTTGAGACTTCAGTATTCGTTTATAAGTTAATGGGTGTCACAATAGCTCCCCATGTACTGTATCTAAAAATCAATACAGCAACGGAAGACAAAGAAATATAGCTTCATAACCCCAAATTTTCTTACTCTAAAGTAGTCCTAAGGATAACGCCACTAACTTTCATGGGATTTGTCCAAGATAATAGTTCTAAGGTTAGCCGACTATTGATAGTTATCATATTTTCTAAGAAATTCTTTGGAACAAGTTTTCCACAAAAGACAACACATTGATGGCAGTTAATAAAATTGCTTCCTTATAGTCCTCTAATACATAGGAGACCTTTTCTGCAGTTACATCATCTCCAGTCATCCCTATGTAAAACACAACAATGCACAAACCTCATGGCTGGGCTAGTCAGGTTCTCCTCTTTTCCAAAAGAGGGACACTACACTGTAAGTCAGAGCTTTCCAAATTTTTCATGTTGGTGACATACTTTTTGGACATGCATCATTTTGTGACGCAGCAATTCAGTTTTACTTGTAAACCAGAGGTTAAACTAACCCTTTTCCAGCCCCGGAAGGAGCATGGGGAGCATTCCCGAGACACACTGCAGCTGACACACGAACAGGTCACGACATGCAGTTTGGAAAGCTCTGCTGTAAGTGTAAGAAACCAGCTTTTAACATCATATCCAGGGCTGGCCCAAGACATTATGCTGCCTGAGGCAGGATGGGACCCCTCCACATACAGAAACTCACCACACCAATGTCCTCCACCACATGAGAGTAATGTGGTAGTTCAGAGGCCCAGGACAGGCTGTCTGGCACCCATAGCTGTGCCCTCCAACAGAGGGAAATGGCTTTGGAGGAACAGCCAGGAGGCTGCTGATACCCCCCCTGCCCAGTATCTGCCATCTGAGACAGTTGCTGTGGTCTAAACCACAGAGCCTAGAGCTTGCCGATTGGAAGGTCGGCAGTTCAAATCCCCACGATGGGGTGAGCTCCCGTTGTTCGGTCCCAGCTCCTGCCCACCTAGCAGTTCAAAAGCACAAAGTGCAAGTAGATAAATAGGTACCGCTCTGGCAGGAAGGTAAACGGCGTTTCCGTGCGCTGCTGTGGTTCGCCAGAAGCGGCTTAGTCATGCTGGCCACATGATTCGGAAGCTGTCGGCAGACAAATGCCTGCTCCCTCGGCCTATACAGCAAGATGATACAGGGTTGTCCGCGACGACCTAATGGTCAGGCGTACTTTTACCTTTTTTAGTGAGTTAAAACCACACAGTAATGGGGAAGGCAAAGGCCATCATCTCAGGATTTTCAGTATGTCCAGGATGATGGGTGGGCTACTCAAACCATTTTTTTTTCTTTTAATGAAGAATACGCTAAAACTCTGGTTACCAGAAACTAATAAGGAGCTGTAATAATACAAATGATTAAATTTTCTAGAAAATGCTTTGCAACTTAATATACATGAGTAAAAATAGAGTGTAAATCTTGCTACCCAGCAAAAAAAAAATCTCCCTTTTAATCGCTTTACACCTTCAGCATGTAATAGTTTGGAAAAGTCCTAGGATATAATTATATATCTTGGCTTGGCACGTTAATAGCTATTCCCTTCATTTACTGATTTCTTTTTTACTGGTCAATTTACTATTTTACTGTGCTGAGCTTACTGGCCTATTTCACAGGATCACCACCTTCATGCAATATATGAGCTGGGGGTGGGGAGAGGGACAGTTTGAAATCCTAGCAAGAGAACTGAAATGCAGCAAACATGTGCATGCTAGTATGGAAACCATGTATGTATTTGTATGAAGAGGGGTGGCAGATAGGTGCGTGTAAGGAAGCATCAAGTTCAGATGTTGAGAAAGACAAGCAACATGCTCCCCACCACCACCTTGTCCAGCGCACCTGTGAGGAACAGCACCGAAGCTCTGGCTTCCATTTTAAACTAACCACAACTTGCTGTGATATCTGAAGCTGGACAAACTGTGGTTAGTCTCAGCTAAGGTTTGTTAGAATTTTATGCTGCCATAGCCATACATCAGGGGGAAAGGGCCAAAGAGTCTCTGCCGCTGAACTGTGACCTCTGAACCCCAAATATCCAGTTTTAGGAGGACAAAAGCACCCCACTGTGTGTACACAGTGAGGCACTTTTGGCACGTCTCCAGTTTAGAAAGATTCGCTTCGACAAAGCTTGCAGAATCTTAAGACTTAGTCATCCTCCTACCACATTGTTTTACGTAGAGTTGGACTTAGCATAGAGCGACCATCTGTACATCTCCTGGACTCTGAAACCCTTTGCTGATATGCAGAACTCCTTACCTAGGGTGTCTCTATCTGGCCCTGGAAATAATTATAGGGTGGCCAATGTCGCCCATGCCCTCCTCAGACAAATTTGCAAATGGCAACAGAGCCACTGCTATTCTTATCATGTTACAAGGGAACTACTACTATGTTCTGAGCTATGTGAATTTTAAAGGAGGCTGAAAGAAGATGCATAGTAGTCCCACCTTGGCACACTTATATGCTTGTAATGTAAGAAGGCATACCACCTTGGCTAACATGCTACTACACTGGAGTGTGCCTAGAATAATGGTTCATTCTAGCCGTGATGCTCTGTATTTTCATAGAATCGTAGAGTTGGAAAGGACCCTGAGGGTTATCTAGTCCAACCCCCGGCAATGCAGGAATCGAAACGAAAGCATCCATAACAGATGGACATCCAACCTCTGCATAAAAAACCCCAAGGAAGGAGAGTCCACAACTCCCCAAGAGTGTCCACTACATTACGGAAAAAGCTTTTACCATCAGAAAGTTCTTCCTGATGTTTAGTCAGAATCTCTTTTCTTGTGGTTCAGGCCCTATCCTCCAGAGCAAGAGAAAACAAGCTTCCATGCGACAGCCCTTTAGATATTTGAATATAACCTTCAGCCAGGCTGTGCTTAAAGCAAGACAGATGATGTCAAAATCAGAGACCAAAAGTTTATTTCGAACGCAACACAGAAAGGAACATCTGTCTGTAATACGGCCACAACTCTGAAATGAAACCAGAGTTCTTTAATAGCAGCATCTCTGACCTATGTTTTACTTCTCCTTTGTAAAGCAGCCCCCTCCAGCTGCACAGCAACTTCTAGCTTGACCCTGGGCCTCTCTTTTCAGAATTCACTGATAGAAAAAAGCAAAATGAATTGGATTAACAGTGGAGCTTCCTGTAGTGCCCTAGGCTTTAGTTGGAGAGTGACCAACGCTGCTCAGCTGTAGTGCGATCTGAGGAGCTTACAGCCCGAGGTGATAGTATGGCTGGAGGCACTTCTTGTTTTACACTGCCTCTGTGGAGAACAGCAGTTTTAGCTGTTGAAATATGGTTGCAGAGATACACCAAAATTCTGCAATGATGGGCAAAACTGGAAGAAACAAACTCATTTTTTTATGAAGCAACCTCTTGTGTAACACACAGTGATATCAATATAAACAAGCCCGAGAAGAACAGAAGCCGTTCTGGAAAATGTTCCACATTGAGCAGAAACGCAAGCATTCCTCATTAGTGTACCAGATCTGACAATCCCTAATGTTTCCTGTTGATAGATACCAGCATGTATTGACACAAGCTTCATGTGTTTCTTTTTGAGACTTGTGGTTTAGCAGTTTGTCAAAACAGGATATTATTTAAATACACAAAAGTTACCAACTGATACTCGGAAGATGAGATATGGGTGTGCCGCTTCTGCAGCTAAATTTGTAGACTGAGAAACTAATAATGTTTCCCTGCTTCGTTTAAAATATTTAAAAGCCGTCGACAACCTGCTATATTTATATAATCAGCTTGGAAGACAAACATCTAAGCAAAATGACTGTCGCTTTCTATGAATTACTGAACATGTGTAATTCATTTGCCAGTAATATTGTCTGAACTCAACTCCAATTAAACAAACGAAAACACCTGCTTTGCACATATATCTTTTGGTACCTCAAGGGGAAAGATTCATCAGTGTAACAATGTTGTACAATCTGGTTCATGTGCCTGCGCTAACAATACAAATTTATTGATTTACAAAAAAATACACAGGAGATGGAAACACCATTTAATCTTCTAATGCATTTCTTCTTTTTTTGACAGAGAGAGAGAGATGCTTTCATAAAAATAAAGAAATGAGTTTGCTTTTATAAAAATAAAGAGATGAGTTCTCATGGAGAAACTGACAACATTCGTGACAAGTCTTAGGTAGCATATTCCTGATATCAGAATTTTGTTTTAGCGACCTGCTAGTAATGTTTTTACACAGTTCTTCAGGGATGCTAGGAAGAATTGCTGAAGGCTGCATGCTGAGAAACAGATACAGAATGTGTGTGTGTTGCCAAAACAATGCAGTTCGGGACCAAAAGAGCAAGGGAGGCACAAATTATCTTCAGTCAGGTGCCTGATCCTCTTCGCTGTTTGGTAATAATTTATATTGCATTTCGATTATGCAAAGATGGTAGCTAACTGCAGTTCATTTTCTTAAAAAAACCAAACCCAAACAAAACAGATAGGTAACTGAGGCTGAGAGTGACATATGGAAGGTTACAAGCAGGATTTATGGTGACTCTAGGATTTCAACCACTTAAATCAATGGACCACATTAAACCTCATGGAATAATTGAAACACTGGTGCTTAAGAAACTTTTTTGTGCACCAGAGGCATGCTCAGTGCACAATACATCTGCAAGCTACACAGGCACCACGCTGATCCCTGCTAGTGCAAATATCAAGCAACAGACCAGCAGGATCAGTAAAAATGATGCAGTCCTGCCACTATATAGGATGATGAAGAAGAAAGAGGATGAGATGCCGCCTTGCTGAAGGCCCCATAAACTTTGCAGCCAGTTCTGCTCTGGCAACCTGTCCTAGCCATTTCTGTTTTAGCACAATGCTGGATAGTCAGCCATGTTGGAAGCTGTTGTCTAGATGAAACCTATGGACAGTCAGTAGTTGTATTTGTATTTCACTAACAGAGTCATCACCTCCTGGCAAATAGAAGGGGAAGAAATGGAGGCAGTGAGAGATTTTACTTTTTTGGGCTCCATGATCACTGCAGAGGGCGAGAGCAGCCACGAAATTAAAAGACGCCTGCTTCTTGGGAGAAAAGCAATGACAAACCTAGACAGCATCTTAAAAAGCAGAGACATCACCTTGCCAACAAAGGTCCGTATAGTTAAAGCTATGGTTTTCCCAGTAGTGATGTATAGAAGTGAAAGCTGGACCATAAAGAAGGCTGATCGCCGAAGAATTGATGCTTTTGAATTATGGTGCTGGAGGAGACTCTTGAGAGCCCCATGGACTGCAAGAAGATCAAACCTCTCCATTCTGAAGGAAATCAGCCCTGAGTGCTCACTGGAAGGACAGATCCTGAAGCCGAGGCTCCAATACTTTGGCCACCTCATGAGAAGAGAAGACTCCCTGGAAAAGACCCTGATGTTGGGAAAGATGGAGGGCACAAGGAGAAGGGGACGACAGAGGACGAGATGGTTGGACAGTGTTCTCGAAGCTACCAGCATGAGTTTGACCAAACTGCGGGAGGCAGTGGAAGACAGGAGTGCCTGGTGTGCTCTGGTTCTTGGGGTCACAAAGAGTCGGACACGACTAAACGACTAAACAACAACAGCAGAGTCAATGATTTGGCATAGTGAGGAAGCTCAGCTTGTATGAGAGCGCATGAGTGCATATATTTCAGTTTCTGGCATACAAAAAATGTGGGTAACCAAAAAATGTGCAAATGCCAGCAATCCCGCCTCCTGTAGCACCATGGAAATAGAATTCAGAAAGACCCTTCATTTCCTCCAATATAGTCATACCTTGGTTGTTGAACACCCTGGAACTCAGACGTTTTGGTTCCCGAATGCCTCAAACCTGGAAGTGATTGTTCCGGTTTGCAAACGTTCTTTTGGAACCCACACATCTGATGGGGCTTCCACGGCTTCTGATTGGCTGCAGGAGCTTCCTGCAGCCGATCAGAAGCCGCAATTTGGTTTTCAAATATTTTGGAAGTCAAACGGACTTCCGCAATGGATTCTGTTGGACTTCCAAGGTGTGACTGTACTGCATTTCACTGTGGCTTCTATCCATGCTGTGTTCCAAGATCTCAAGATTCAGACAAACCTGCATTAGAAGTACAGATTCTACTCTTTGAGCAATGGCTCAAGCAATGTAATTTCATAGATCCTGCTTCCTCATGTCTTCCATTCCATTCTCTCATCTCACATCCAACTTGGCCTTAATGCTACCTGTCAAGTTACTACCAGTGTTTCAGGAATGCTCTGTCAGAGTCTTTGTAGTTCAGCAAATTCCCATTTCCCACCCTCTAACAGCCTGTAATCAAGAAGCCATCTACCACCTCCCTGCAAAGACACTTACAGCTAACTACTCTTCATGTCTTCTTTTCAAAGTTTGATGAACACAGTCGCTGAAACAGTGGTTTTGATATAAACAAGTGCTCTTTCTGTGGCAAAAGTGGGTGGAAGGGTCACATGTCGTGTCAGCCAGTAAGTGGGTGACCTGAATACTCAACCAAGGTCCCTTGAACAAAGTTCCAATAAGGTTTCCATGCAAGAAAGGTGATCAACATCTGCCAACACCTACTCTATCATCGAAGAGTGATTGTGCTGAGATGTGGACTTGATATCCGCTGCATTTCCAACCACCTATTGAAAGATGATTATGACTGAGGTTATCAAATGTGCTCCTGGATAGGGCTCCTGCTTCTTTAGGAGCTCTAAGATGGGGGGAAGTTCGTAAAGTGCAACTCCTCCCATCAAGGAATCAGTAATAATCAGAGAAGATGTGTCTCCCAAATATCACTATGGTGTGCAATGTATCAAAGACACAGAAGCCCTGACCAGTTTGAAAGTGGCACTAAGCTACTCTCTGCCTACACACAGTGCATGGAGACTGAATAAATAACAACCTTGTGCAAGCGTGGTACAGTGGTGCCTTGCAAGACGAACGCCTCGCAAAACGAAAAACTCGCAAGACGAAAGAGTTTTCCGTTTTTGAGTCGTTCCGCAAGACGAATTTCCCTATGGGCTTGCTTCGCAAGAAGAAAGCCCATAGGGAAATCTCCGCCGGCCTTCAGAAGAGGTCTTTGCTCCCCCCCGCCTGCCTTCCCGGGATAGCGGAGAAGCGCAGCGCGTTTCTCTGCTATCCCGACGGCTTTTGAAGGCAGGCGGGGAGGGGGGAGCAAAGACTTTGGCCCACCGCCGGCCTTCAGAAGAGGTCCTGGACTTCTCCGCTGTCCCGGGGCCCCGCCAGCCACATCTTCAACACACTTCTCTTACCACAATTCCTGCCCAACTACTGCTTTTTCTATCCCAGGTCTCCTCTGAACAATCTGTCCTCTCCTCCCCACAAGCACTGTTTTGGGCATTCTCCCACCTGCCCCCCCCAACCAAGTTGAGGTTGGGGGCACAAGGGAACCAGAGGGGGAAAGCCCCATTACACTAGTGGAAGTCCTTGCATGGGCATCCACTAGAGGGGCCAGTGAGTTGAATCTGGCCCTTGTCTCTCTGCCCATGCAGTTTGATTTCACCATCAGGCGACTGACAGAGTGGACAGCTAAGCTGGTCTGCAAGTAGTGGCCAAATCCTGTTCCCAACCCCATATCACAATTAAGCTATTTAAGCAATTTAAAAAAAATGTGTACAGAACCGTGTGTGGGTGTGTGTTAGAGAACCTTACTAATGCCCAAAGCTATCAAACAATAGTGCTGAAAGTCTCACACTTCTGGTGTCAGGATGTTCAGCTGCTGCAATGGCTTTTGAAACGAAACCCCAATTGCCAAAGCTAAGTGTGGTATTTCATAAGAGAGAGGGCCCCTCCAAGTCACTTGCAGGGAACTAGAAACTCAACGTATTTGCAGCTGTCGCCACTGTTGGTCTGCGGCAGCTCTCAACAAGAGAAAACATTCTGAATTTCTTCCTAGGGCTGATGCAACTAAGGAAGCTGTTAAGTGAGCAACAAGTTGGAAGTTCCTTAAAAAAAAGGATGATTAGTGGCTGCATCCAGCTGCTCTTTCTTATGCTGTGCAGCTGCCATCTACTGAGATGTGAACAACTTTATTGCATTCTGAAAGCAATGCATAGTATCTGTGTATATATGTGTGTGTGTGTGTGTGCGCGCGCGCGCATGTATGAGAGAGATGTGTCAGTGCCCTTGGCATACTATGCAAGATAAAAAGCTTGTTGAGACTGTTAACTCAGAAATGCATGTCGCTACTATGGGTTTGTAAACAGTCTTTCATCCTAATCTCATGTACATGTAGTGTGGTGGTGTGGACACCCAGGCTCCACAGAACGATGCAAGGCAACATTACAAAATACATTGTTTTAGGCTGCTATGTATTACCCACGAATGAAAAACACAAGTACATGTAGGCAGACAGGCTGGTAGCTTTTGCAAGGCTGCTTTTGCTAGATGGAATACTTCCACCTAAAGTAGACCAGAGGTTCTCTTTAACTACAGATAAATGGATGCTAAAGAATATCCTGCTCATAACGGGAGCTCTTCTCTTGCTCTCCACATCATGTAGATTTGGAATGTGTTATTCATGAACCAGCCCTTTGTGTTGCCTTTAACATATAGTGGCTCTGAAGTCAACTACTAATGCAATGTCCTAATGATTTCTCTCTCCCCTGATTACGGTGAGAAGGTACAGGATTAGGAAAAAACTACTAAGTGGATCTGGAAGATGAGAGGTAAATTTGACCATGGCTAGCCAGGCACAAACGTACATCTGTTTTATACCAATTTTACGGCCATGACATCTCCCAAAGTATCCTGGGGACTGAAGTTAAAGAAAGACGGGAGAATTCTGTTAGATACTCCTGGTCCCACTCACAGAACTACACTCACCATGTTTTGTGGGAATAATGAATCAGTTTAAGTCACTAGATAAGTCCAACACTGCAAAAACTGGTGAACCAAAGGAGCCAGCTATCCTCATATGTGGCTGTTAAGTGGCATGTGAATTATTCTTTTCTAAGGACTGGCTGTGACAAGTTTAAATAAATAGAGCTATACCTGAGGGCACAGGAACAAATGAAGAAGCTACAGCAAAGGGGGGCATTTTTAAAAGCCACTTAAACAAGAAGCTTATTGTTCACATCTCCAGACGAGTCAAATGATGATAAATATTGAGTACAGGAAGTTAATCTGTATCCGCACTGTTTGAATAAACATAAGAGTTAAAAGGAAAATCAATGCTGAACCTTGACTCTTGCCAAGATTTCTTTCCTTTCCTTCTTTTTTACTTGCTGGTCCTTAGTCACATTGTGCTTTATTGGGGCCTTTTCTTTATACCATCTTGTCTCTCTTTTCCATCTTGTCCTCACGATCTTGTCTTCCTGTGTAAATTTCTGTTCTGCAGCAAAAGGGCACAAAAAGGGGCTATAATACTGCGAAGAGTCACAAACCAATAAAGACAGGTCATTTGTGCTCTTCTCCAAAATTTAGCAGGATGCGGTCTATAACCTTTGCAGATATCCTCTAATTCAGGGCTGGGAAGCCTGTTGGCCTTCCAAGCGCTGTTGTACTCCATCTCTCATCCAGAATGGCCAGTGGATAGGGGTGATGGGAGTTGTGGTTGTGGCTCAGCATTTATGGCCACAGGCTCCCCACTCTTGTTCTATGTTCATCTCCCGTTTGCTGCTCAATGCAGCCTACTGGAAAGGCTTCCCACTAGGGCAGGGCTGCACAATGGAAACATGATCCAGACATGCATGGTGACTAGTCCATCCCCCCCTCCATTTTTTTTGCATTCTCAGGAAGGCAGTAAAAAGAGGTTTATCATGCCCCACTTGGATGCTGGGTTGTGTTTGGCTTCACAAGTAGTGCAGGCCCTATTATTAGTAATCACAGCAAGCCCCTAACCCACTAACAAGTCCTCATCCACTTCTCAAGCTCTCACAAAGTGCCAGCTAGAAGCTGTGACAACTAAGCAGTAGTAAAAAATTCAAGTGTACAGCTTGGAATGAACACTGGAAGAAATTATGCGTTATCTTAGTTTTATCATGCTAGTTTTTCATTCTAACCTGAAATATTGATGTTCACCTACACTGGACACCAATAACTACAGAGAAACAAAAACTTACTAGCTGATGATTTAATTGTTCATTTTCTACAGGGACAATCAGCCAGGTCGTGCAGCCACAGCAGTGGCCAGAGGAGGAATGACTGATGAGAGCAGCGCAGAGAGAAGGAACGCCATGGTACACCTGCAGCAGAGCAGCTGGTCACCTCCATCTGCCCCAGTTGCAATAATACATCTCTCCCATGTCGGTCTCTGCAGTCCCAGCAGTCATTGTAACTCTCCAACTGTTTGACTTCACCCCCAAAGGAACACTCTTCCATTGTCTCCTGAGATAGATGGATGCCAACAACAGGTAATAGGAGACTAGAGAGAACGTAGCTCTTTCAAAAAACTTATAGAGCCACTTCTTCCCCCCTCTATTTTAAATGGAAAAGCTGGGGTCACACTTTTATGGACAGTGGCTTGGATCAGCTGGCTGCATGTTTTCTGCAATCCATATTCATATTTAGAACCTTCCTATCTTAAAAAATAGTGGCACCAAGCAGCCAATGAATTTCTTCACAGGAAGGCAAAGTGATTTCTATGCATCTCTTACTTAAATGCAAATATTTCCAAGTCAATGTGTGCAAGGTATTTGAGAATCCCTCAATGACGGGTGCCAGGGAGGCTTATTATGAAAGCATAAAATGATTGTTGGTTCAGGTTTGGATCAGAGTAGAAATGAATGTTCAGGCTGCTTATTATTTCCCACCTGAACTGGCTTGTCCATTCCTGATGCCAACACCCCTGTTGGTAATATAGGTTTTTCACAGAGAGAATTAATTCTGCTTTTGAATTTAATTTCCATTTTCTTCATTTAGGCATTATTACTTTCTATATAATCAGGTGTAAGCATCACACATACAGGACTGCGGACCTGGGACTGTGAATGCAGCTGTGTAGGCAGCGAAATATTTTGTTTTCAAATTCATTTGTGCACTTTTCTCAAAATTACTGCTATCTGCAGATTTTCTGAAATATCTGCCCTGCTGTTCATAAGCCATAAAATATAATCTGCCTTTTGTAGGACCCCAATTGGTAAATTGCATTAAAAAAATTAGGCTGGCGACTCCTTATTAGATGTTGAGCATTAAGACTGAGCACAGCCAGTGATACATTAAAGGAATGCTAGATAGGCCACCTTGTGCTAGAGTTGCTTTGAAATAACTTTTGCTTCATCAATTAACAATAAAAATAATCAAAGGAATAGCATGTTGTCAACAAAGAGGTTCTTTTTAATAACAGGATTCAGAGACTAATTTCAGGTATTTATTTTGGCTGCTTTTATGTGTGAATTTGCTACCTCCTCTTTTTTCCTAAAGCCCACAACAGCAAGCGTTGCTACTTAAAGACACATGCAAGGTTTAGATAGAAGTTAACCATTACACTTGCTTTTGGACATTTGTACACCTGAAAAAACAGTGAGCCTAAACGGGTCTTGGTTCCTCATTCACACATCTTAATGTCCAGCACATCTCTATTAATTTGAGGTGCACAAGCTACACCTCAGGGGTGTGTACATCTCACCGTAGAGACAGATGCTAAAGGACTCGTTTTGGGCATTAGAGGATGGCCTGGGGCACTTGAATTTCCAGTATCCTCACTGCTCTCAACATCTCCCAACATTTGAAGCCAGCCTGCACTCAGCTCTCACCTGTGGCTCCTTAGCAGCTGTCAGCATGTGATGCAACCACACCCTGGGAACAGCTTTGACAGGCCGGCTAAACCAGGTGAAGGTTAGCTGAGTAGGAAGTGAGGCAGATGGGGCTCGTCAACCTGGGAAGGTAGGCCATCTAGGATAGGGGTCCTCAAACTTTTTAAACAGGGGGCCAGTTCACTGTCCATCAGACACTATTGGGGGCTGGACCAGAGAGGTGCCAGAAACATGCTTTTTCCGTGTATGTGTGTGTGTGTGTGTATTTTTAAAAAACACCTTGTTTCAAAATAATAGCCAAAACAGACCCACAACTGGCACTATCTGTAATAATATAAGTTACCTATTCATAACCTTAATACTTCATTTCTTCTGGGTTATTTTTGATGTTGTTTTTTCCTCATGCATATGACTTTCTCTGCATTGAAGTTTATTTTCTATTTACATGGAGATTCCCTTGTACAATAAACTGTTGTGATTCAGATCTCTCTTCTTGCTAATTCTAACTGCATACTTTGCCTGTGTTTTTGGTGCTTCCCTAACTTTTAAGGTTGCAGTCGACTGGGACCCACGTGTGCGTTAAGGAGGCAACCAGCCAGCGAGGCGCTGCTCCGGCGAGCAGGGAGCCGGCCTGAGGGGAAGGGAGATGGGGAAGGGCTGGCGTGGAGGCAACCAGCCGGTGAGGTGCTGCTCTGGGGGGCACAGAGCTGGCCTGAGGGGAAGGGAGGAGGGGGAAGGGCTGGCATAGAGTAAGGTTACCAGACGTCCCCGTTCCCTGGGGACAGTCCCCGGATTTACAAACCAGTCCCCATACAAAATCCATTGAAGTTGAAAAGTGTCCCCAGATTCAAAGAAAAAAATCTGGTAACCTTAGCGTAGAGGCAACCAGCCGGCGAGGCGCTGCCCTGACGAGCACAGAGCCGGCCTGAGGGGAAGGTAGGAGGGTAAGGGCAGGCATGGAAGGGGTTCATTCGCTGCCATCCCTCCCTCTGGCAGCTTAAAGGGGCAGCGCACAGTTATCAAGCAGCTGGCGCCGACGGTAGCAACTGCATTACCAGGGTTTTGTTACCCGCATGCGCTTTTACCTCAGGGCTCTTCCTGCCCAGCTGCTTCCGAGACTCAGGCCTTGCGGGTGGGCTGGGGTCAGGACCCCGGCAGGCCAGATCTGGCTCTCGGACAGTAGTTTGAGGACCCCTGATCTAGGAGAAGGAAAACTCTGATCCCAAACCTCCACTCCATTGTGGGATATTTTCAGAAGAAGAAAAGCCTAAGGAGTAATCCCTACACAAATCCTTTGGAGTACATCAGCAAGACTGAGAAGGAGATCATGCTGCCTGGGCAGCCCAGGACCTCCATACACACTGCCCAGGCTTGTGACCTGGAGATGTTACTTCGGTGCTGCTAACACAGTGGTTTGACGTCACCACCAGAGACACACTCCATTGTCTCTCGAGATAGGAGGTCAACAGTCTTTACTTTGACCTCAATCATCCAACCATTTTCTTCACCTCATCCAGTAAATCTCTTTCTAGTAGGGATTAATGCAGGGGGCGGGGATCTTGCACCCAGATTTATTTGTTTGTTTAAATAAAACACATTGCTTTTTACAGGAAAAAGTGTCAAGGAGGCTACCAACACCTTTAGAATACAAAAAGACTGTGAAAGTTCAAAAAAGGGAAAAAAGCATACATAGTACTAAAAGCATTCCTCTACTAGTAATCAGTAACGAGGAGAATATCCTTCCCTATCCAACATAAATACAAACACTGAGAACTGGCCAAAAATCAAGCCACAAGAAGATCCGAATGTCTGGGAAAATGTCCTTTGCAAGGTGGTGGAGGACAAACAAATGATCAATCTACAGGTAGGTATCTCACCACTAAAGTTCAAGCATGCATAAATTTCTAGCCTTGCCAGGTGCATGATGGAATCACAAGGAACAAATCCACTCACCACATGCTATTTCACCTATTCCCAATATTATGCTCCAATGCTGAAGTGATGAGGCAACCCCCTACTTCACTAGAGATCTAGAAGTGCATTCAAGCTCTGAATAACTTCCTTTCAGGGTTAAAACTGAATGACTTACAGAGCTGATAAGGATTTTGGAAATATATGAATAACAGAAGACACTGCCATAGTACCCCCAACAAATTTCTTATTTATTCTACAGCAACTGCACCTTTAGAATGAAATAATAATTATGCAGGTGTGCCCCAAATACCCCGTGCCTTCGCACTCTGACTCATTATTTGTTTAATATATTTCTACCCCACCTTTTAGGGCAAGTCTTCACAAGATGGCATACAGTAAACAAGTTGAAATAAAAGTACTTGAATATTATTATAATAACCTCCCACAGTAAAAAATAGATAGGGGACAAACGATAAAGTGAATAAAGAGCTTTACATAATAAAAGGTCCATAAAGACCGCTTAAAAGCCGCAAGAGAGGTTGTCAAGTGGAATTCTCGGGACAGGAGGAGGAAATTCCACAATTGTGGGAGTGCCAATAGAAAAGCCCTGCCCTGGAAACCCCAAAACAGGTTCTCTGATCCAGGGTCGTGAGGATGTAGATGGTCCTTCAATTAGCCCAGCCCCAAACCATTTAGGGATTTAAAAGTTAAAACTACCACTTTAAACTGAAGCGAGAAATGAATGGGCAAATGACACAGCTGTTGCAAGGGAGTTATGATACATAACCCCTCACAATCATTTGGGTCACTGAATTTTGCAAAAGGTGAGGTTTCCAGACTACCGTTAAAGGCAGCCTTTTGCAAAGATCCTTAGCCTAGACTGGATATATTATAACCTATGTGCGCACAACTGAGGCCAAGTCCTCTTTCTCCAGACATGGTTGTGGTTGGTGAACAACCCTAACGTAGTAAAGGCACTCACAGATAGCCACTGCAGGCACTTGAGCCATCACAGATAACACTGGATCCAGGAGTACCCTCCCCACCGCAACCGAATATCTGATTCTTCAAGGCAAGTATAATCCCATCCAAAGCTGTCTGCAATCCTTTATCCAAATAAGTGGTCTTCCCAAAAACAGTAGGGGAGACTGGCCAGAACTCCATTGCACCCCAAAAGCCAACAACCCTGAGATGGAACAGTAGTAACCTACAAATATTTTTTTCTTACTATGTTGAAGCGTTATATCTTCTAACTTTTAGTGGTTTGGGATTTGTGTGCCATAAATGCTACACCCAAAATGAACAGGCTCTGATGAAGCAAGCACCAACAAATGTAAAAGCATACTGGTGTGTTTTCCCCCATTATCCCAGTGGGTGAATTTTATTTATTTTATTTTTTTAGTCAACCTGACAACAGCCATAAAACTGTCAGGTTCTAAGGCCACTTTCCCAAATGACATTTTTAATTGTTTCTCTTGGTGTTAATTTCACTCACTCTGCTGCAAAGCACTTGCTGCCCTGTGACTTCAATATTAGCTCTGGAGGTTTAAACACATGAGGCAAACAGCTGCTGTCTGCAGCTCAAACAATTTCTCTGGTAAAATTCTTTTCTTACAAATGGCCGTAACTCAAGCATTTATGGCAAAGTTCATGGTTCAGGGCAAAAAAATTCTACTCTCTGATCATCACTGCAGATTTCTTATGAGCCCCATGAATCTTTACTGTGTTCACTCTCCATGGTTCACACAAGGGCCACAATGTAGATTTCAATTACCGTATTTTTCGCCCTATAGGACGCACTTTTTCCCCTCCAAAAATGAAGGGGAAATGTGTGTGCGTCCTATGGGGCGAATGCAGGCTTTCGCTGAAGCCTGGAGAGCGAGAGGGGTCAGTAGGCACCGATCCCTCTCACTCTCCAGGCTTCGCGGACCTCTCCGCAAGCAGCGGGAGCGCTCCCACTGCTTGCGGAGAGTTGCCAGCATGCCGAAGCCTGCGCGCGCTGAGATCAGCGCGCCCAGGCTTCGCAGACCTCTCCGCAAGCAGCGGGAACCAGCGCTGGGCTCCCACGGCTTGCAGAGAGCTGCCTGTTTGGGGGCTGGGGTCGGGGGAAGCTCGGGCCTCCCCCGCCCAGCCCCGCGCCTGGGGGGGGGGGAATAATTTTTTCCCTTTATTTCCCCCCAAAAAACTACTTGCGCCTTATGGGACGATGCGTCCTATAGGGCGAAAAATACGGTATGTATATGTTATTTGGGGGGGGGGATTAAGCTTGTGCTTTATTTCAAAAGAGCGCAAATGCTCCATATATCAATGAGAGTTTGTCCTCTGATATTGGGGACAAATGCCTCAAAAAAATTTTTGAAATGTATACGTACAAATGCACACCTATGAGTGTAAAGTAGGTAGGTAGGTAGCTGGACAGACATATGCACACTAGAATATGAGAGGAGGTGGGAAGTGGCAGTGAGTCCTGTGAGTCCGGCCCCCTGCCTTGCAGGCCTTTCCCCACCTGGCCTGAGAAAGCAGGGCCCAGACTAACTCCAGTTACAGAAGCTGAGGCTCCTGAGGAGGCTAGAGACCATCTTGGCTGCCTCTCAGTGCAGACTCAGGTCATCGAGCCTGAGCTTCCACAGCTGCCACCTACCATGAACCACCACTGGCAAGATCGGCAGCAACAGCAGCAGATATCTTTTAAGCTAATGATAATATTTTATTCTCTACTTATGCTGTTTTAAATGTGCATTTTGTATTTGACTTCCTTTAGTAATGCTTTATTTTGAAATGTTATACACACACACACACACACACACACACACACACACTTTACCATGTTAAATGTGCATTCTGTAGTTGACCACCTTTTGTAATGCTTCATTTTGATATCTTTTAAGATAATACAGTGGTACTTCCGGTTGCGAATGGGATCCGTCCCAGAGGTGTGGCTGTATCCCGAAGTTTTCGCAACTGGAGAGACTGCTTTTGTGCCTGCGGCGGTAGACAGCTTCTGCGCATGCGCGAGCAGCAAAACACTTCCGGGTTTGCAGCTTTTGCAACCCGGAGTTCACGTTACCCGAGGGTAATGTAACCTGAGGTTCCACTGTACTTAAGTTTATTCTGGATTGTTTTATTTGATGCTATAATGTGCTGCAAGCCACTTTGAGGAGTTTTTTTTCTTAATAATATAAAGCGGTATAGAAATGGAATGAATAATAATACATTTTGAAGAAACCAACTTGCATACAGCAGTCCCTGTACTTTATAGAAATACAGTCTTGGAACATTTATTAAAAACTAAAATATATTCTTAACAAAATTTGAAAAGTACTGTTTACATTAAAGTAGGAAAACTTTTTATTAAGAAACAAGCGGGTTGGTGCAATCACACTCCATGCCCAAGTCACATTTTTCTGGAAGTGGTTGTTCCTGATGAAGACCAACTCCACAAGAGTGTTTTTATCCTTCAAAAACAAAATAACATTGGGTATACAGAAGTGCGTTATAGTAGCAGGATTAAATAACAAATGCTGATATTTTACAGGAGCAAATTAAGGCACAATATTGTTGATCACATCATAACTTCCACTGAATGTTGGCACTGCCCTGTTCTAGTCACCCTGTTCTAGCCACGCGGAAGAGCCGAAACAGTGAAGAAGGTTGCTGGTTGCAGCACCATGGAGAGCAACTTCTTCGACATGGGTTGAAAGTGAACTCAGGCCTTTTGGGCCTCTTCCTCCAGTCCCTCTCTCAGGGCTCCTCCCTCTTATGAAGAATTAGTCCCTTCAAGGGCCAACCCTCGGGCCTGAAGATGAGGAACTTGTGCTCCATGGCCTCCTGCCTATAGGCCCCGGGCTGTCACAACTGGTTTAATGGGCTCCAGCCTGCCATGGCCAGGCTCCTTGGCCCCCTGGTCACATCAAATTCAGAGCCAGGACTATCTCAGTCACTGCTGGACCCTAGGGTCATTGTAGGTGATTATTATTGAAAAGTGAGCACTTGTACTATTTGAGAAAAGGAGAAGAGCAAAATTGGATCTACAAGCACTTAGATTGCCTGGAGCAGAGGTTCCCTATTATGGTGGGGGAGACAGGACATCTGGGCTCAATGCCATCCATCATAGGACAGTATTGAACCCAGCTTGGGATCCAGAGGGTATCACACTGGCCTTATTTCAGAGCACCCTGCTGGCTTCTTCTAGTGTAGATACTGGCAAGAGGCAGGCTCATCCAGGAGAACCAGGAGCAGGAGCACTTCCACCTGATCCAACCCCAGCCAGATGCTAAGGGTTTTTGGGTTGCTCTGTTTGTCACAAATAAATGCACAGTAATGCACATACTGCATTTTAGTTAAACTATACATGTATTTTATCTTGTCAAAAAGCAAGAGATAAATATTCTTCATCCTATGCAAATAAAAGTTTCAAGTGATACCATACTGATAACGCACACAACACAACCTTAAGCATGTTTACATGCTGAGTTCAGTGGCTCTGACTCCACAGTAACTGTGACGAGGATTGTAGCCTTAAATCAAATGCTTGTGGTTGCTTATGTCTGAAATGAAAAGACAGAGATGGCCATGCTTCTTTAGTTCTTAAGCTTATATTTACTTCATTATACTTTAATCCACTATCCTCTGATATGGAGATGGTTAGAAGAGTCACAAAAACAAAATATATCTTAAGACTATAAGGCTGATACATTCCACAAAAGTTTAAAATGGGAAATGTCCTATTTAAAAATATGGAGAACTTCTAAAAATGACAGCCATCTGATGTATGAAAATTATTCACAACCAAAAACAGACAGTCTGGAAATAACCAGGATGACTTCATTTAGACAGAATTGCCCAAATCTGTTTCTAATATACACAGTACACATAATAAATTTTTACAATATGACAAGGAAAACAAACTTAATAAAAGTTCCTGATCTTTTTTAACACAAGCATGCTATAGCCACGTTATGTTTATAATATTTTATCCATGATATCACGGCTAAGTAACAAAATCTAAGCAACACAAAATCAGTTACTGGGTATGACTTCACCACACAACTACCGTAACTACACTGGTTATGTACATAAAAACCACACTATCCATATGCCTATCTCTACAGCTGGAAGAAGGGCTGAAGGATTGCCTGGAATCCCACTTTTCACAAATGTTCCCCAGTAGGCCTGATGGGGGACTCCCATCTCTGATCTCATAGCCTGACAGGATTAAAAACTCCAGTCTGGCTTTAGGTCTATTCTTGGGAAGTGGGGACAGGGGAAAAAAGCACCAGAGCAGCTTCTAGGCAGTTCTCATTACATAGATGGCCGCAATAACAGAATAGCTGGAATAAGCTGTAGTTCTGCCTGTCCCCACTTGCCAGCTGAATATGATTGCTCTGCATCATCAAGAAAAGAAAGGAAAGGATACATTACAGTGTGACATACTGGTTACCCAACCAGTACTGGCCCTGTGCAAATGCAGAACCTGGGAGCATCAGTGTTCTAGCATATTCTACAAATATTGCATCTTGTCTCCAGTCTTTCAGAGACGCCAGTGTATACTGTATAGTGTGGCTGTACATTGGTGGAAGGCCAGTGTGCAAATGCTCCATGCACAAACGTTGTGGATATATGCTAGCCAGTGTCCTGGAATATTTTTGTAAATTTTGTCAACCACTATTGGGGACCAGCTGTTAGTAATGCAGTCTACACACTACACACACAGTTGCAAATTCTGTCTTCTTATCAATCTACTGTCCTGCTTAAAAAGTGGCAATAAACTTCACAGGATCAGTATGAATTTGTAAAAACAAAAAAACAAAAAAAGGAGAGAGAGATTTTATCCTATTTTAGTTCATCCGCTGTTATTTGATAAATGCTTCTAAACCTTTTGGCAAACAGTATCGGCAGGAAAAGCAAAGATGTCTTATGATCACAGAAGGCAATTTTCTTCAAGGATTGAACTTTGCAAATATATCCCCATGGGTCCCATGGTTCTTCAATCTTGCCCCTTTACAGTCTCAGCTGGCATTCCTGCCTGGGCATCTTGCCAAGTGGACTGGACTGCCCCTTATTGTTGCTTCTGTTCTTAAGACACCTGCACCAACTGCTGTTATTCTTGGCTTCAGGAAATTTTCTGCCCACTGGACAAGCTCCAGTGCTGTGCAGTAATATGATGCAGATTGCAGCACTCTAGGATGCATGTGTCAAAACAGTGCCATGGTTTGTAGCAGATACTGGAAATGGGAGGTGGGAACCAGTAGTAGAAAAATGCTGCCTACTCAAATTGACAGAAAAGTGACCTCTGCACTATGTCAGAAATTCCTCTAGACTTACCAAATAACTGAGTGTGCTTTTATCATACACAGTGAGATTCATGTGGAAAATGGAAACACTACATCACTTGACCTCAGATTGCTTCCCTTTTCAACCACAGATGAACACTATGAATAAAATTCTAAATCAACTTAAGATGTATTTTTAGCAGCCTCTCATTCTTTTCTTTAAAAAAGTGAGAGGTAGTTTTATGTTTAGATGAATAAATCAAGTAAGAATATCTATCTACCTACCTACCTACCTACCTACCTATCTGTAGTTGAAGTTTACCATTGCTACAGATGATCTTTTGGTCTCTCAAAGATTTTACTTATTGGCTACGTTTGGACAGCATACCAAACTATAGTTTAGCATGACAAGAAGAAGAAGCAGCAAACCTCTGGCTTTCAGCTCACCTACTTCCCCTCTCCCTCCATCCAACCACAATAAGTTTGGAAGTTTTCCCTTTTGTTTTTGCTTAACCACAGCAAGTCCTGGTTTTTGAACCAACAAACAGTTAATGTTAACAATGGTTTCTCGAAAGCGCACTGACTTGAAGATTCAATTCAATGCATGGCATCATCATATATTTGACTACTTTGTCTTGACATGATTTAGCTGAAATCAAATGGTTGTAAAGCTCTAATGAGCTCTATAAAAAGGGGCATGGTGGTTGTATTTTTGCATTAATCAAGATCCCAGAGCTGTTTAGCGTATATTAATTAAAAAAAATCAGTATACAATCCTAAACAATCAACTAAAAAAACTACTACTGCACCAACATGGAAATACAATTAACTGCCTCCAAAGACCTGGGTAAAAAGCTATGTCTTTACTTGATGCTGGAATGAAGGGGCCATCTGAACCTCCTAGGGGAGAGAGTTCCATGTTTGGGTGCTGCTACTGAGAAGTCCCTGTACCTGCTGGCAAGACAGTTAAGAGTTAAAGTATTTGCATGCTTGATCTCAGAGCCCAGGCTGGCTGATATAGAGAGCGGCACTCCATCAATCAAGTTTCTTGGTCCCAAGTTTTTAAGGGATTTATACATTAACGTCAACACCTTGAAGCCCAGTAACAGAGAGGCAACCAGGGCTGATCCTTCAGAATAGGTGCTATCCGATTCGATACAAATGCGCCAGCCAGAATTCACATGGACACATTCTGCACTAGTAGCAGTTTCCAAACTATCTTCAAAGCTAGCCCCACATAAAGAACATTAATCTAAATGTGATCCTCAGGGCCATTTCCATGGTCAATTTGTAGGAAACTTGAGTGTACGCTCAAAATGGAACTAAAATCAAACCTGGATCCCCCGCTACGACTTCAGGCACCCGGGCTGTTGGCAGACCAACTCTGCACACATGACATGAAGGCTGGCAACATCAACCCTGTCATGTGGGAACCCCTTGGAGATGACTGCAGTGAATGGAGACAGAGAGTCAGGTTGTGTATCCATAGTAGTAATCAGAGGAGGAATGATGGCTGGGAGGAGCACAGAGAGAAGAATCACCACGGTGCATCTGCAGCAACACAACTGGACACCTTCAATTGCCCCAGTTGCAAAAAACCCCAAAAACATATTGGTCTCTACATCCACAGCAGGCACTGTAATCTTCTAAAAGTCTGACTTTACCGCCAAAGATGCACCCCTCCATTGGCTCTGGAGACAGGTACATGCCAACCAATTACTCAGCTCCGAACTCTCTTATTCCCTTATTCCACAATTTCTCATCTCACTCTTTGCCACTAAAAGCCATTACCAAAAAATTCGTAATGTTGGAATTCTTGATCATGGAATTGCACAAAGCAAGCAAACTATTTGAGATTTTTAAAATTAATTTTTCACAGTGGATATTTTTTAATTCACAGCATATACAACTCCACCTACCTGCACAAGAAGAATACATGTGAAGCTAATGAGTTCTGAGCAAGTTCAAATACAGGAATCTTGAGAAGTATCTCAAAAGCAGGTGTTTTTCTTAAAGATCTCTAACTCCTCGTACAGGATCATGCCAATGGTAAGGATCACCCATAGTCCCAAAATTATAATCAGTCAATGCAAATAAATTCTGCAGAATGTAGCAAATTTGTTTGCCAGCATTCATACGTTGAATCAGCAGTGACCTGATCTCTGCACATTGAACACCATCTCCACATCAGGTATGACTGGTGCTTCCGCAGCATCAGTAACTTCAGTAATACATTATCAAATGTAACTCGATGAATTAAACTGTCTTCACCATGGCAAGCTACAATCTTGAGTCTTGACAGCTCTGATGTAATCATACATGTAAAGACCCCAGACTACACAATTGTTGAAATGCCTCATGCCTACAACCAATCTGTTGCTTTTACAAGTTTAATCTCAGTATTAAGGAGCTGATTGTGGAACCATGTCGATACAACATCTTCAACCCAGCTGTACATCATATAAACCACTATAGGTGGTGTCAAGCTCCCATGATTCCTAGTAATACTGCATACCTTTAACTCCATAATCTATAATACTACAAAATACAGCTCTCTCTTTTTCTCTCTCCAAAGCACAAGTGGACTATCAGCAAGGGTCCGACTGTGTTATTCCTAATTACCTTTTTTCACTCTTGATCCTGTGGCTCTCATAATTAGTTACCTGGGGCTGCAATCCAATTTGAAGTGATGACAAGAAAGTGATCCATGAAAAAGTAATAAGTTAAATCCAATTTCAGCCTTCCTCTAATTAAATGCACATGGAACTAATGACTCAAACCCTACCATTTCAGTGATAATGGTAATTAGCGAGGTGGGAGTCACTCTCTTTTTCAACACCGTAGGTGTAAACCACAAGGTAAAATGGCAGGAGCACTCTTAATTACATGTGTCATTTTGTCAGCAATTTACACATTTCTGACCAGTCAAGTATGTTTCATTTGTTTTCTTCCTCCATAATGTTTATAACGAATCCACAGATACGTTCCGGCACATTGTGTAGCCTTGCAACCTCTATAAACACAATCTGCCAGGAAATAAGTCACTTTGGAATGATGATAAAATAAACATTTTACCTGCATGAAAAACACCTGTTAAAAAGAGGAGTGGGAATGTCACAGGAAGTCGGCAGGCAACCAATTTTTTTTTTTTTAACTGCACAGCAATTTATTGCAACAATAACTTGATCAGATTTATGTTGGAACTAGGTCATCTGAAGGGATCTAGACCTCTCATAGTTTGGAGAAAAGCAGGGGTTTTTGTAGCTTGCCAAAAATATAATGATGCTAGACCAGTTTTATGCCGGACCCCAGGGCCTGACAGCCATATAGTATGCAAGACAAAGTAATACCCACGCTCAGATGTGAGTACATCTCTGTGAGTCATGTATCTCTGTGAGTCACTGATCTGGGCAAACGTTTTGGGATTGGAAGCAAGCCCAGAACAGTGACTCATGCAGGAAATCAACAGGCAGCCTCCTCTAAGGCTGAATAGTGGTGATGAACTGTTCCTTCTGATGTGATCTGGTCCAATGTGATTAGGTGGCAAAATGCCCCCCCCCCCGCCCAGCATTTGTTTGTTAAGAGATATGCTCGGAACATTACTCACACAGAGACACAGTAGCAACCTCTCTTGTGTGTGGATCTCTTGGAGATCACAGAAGCCTTTAATTAGTTAATTATTTACTAACAGCACAAAGTTAGGAAATGACCACCCTAGAACAATAAGGACTGAAGAAAGAATCTGTACATTAAGTATTAACATGGTAGTTTGACCCTATGTGGGCAGGAATTTTACAGCCATTTTTCTCATGCTCCGGAATTCCGTTCCCTAGGATATCTGCCTGGCTTTCTGATGATACATTAAGACACGTCTATTTTGATTAACTTCTGCAGTAGTGTTTTGTTTGTGATGATCTCTCTCTACTGTTTGGGGATGTTTGTGTAAGTTTCTCTGCTGTTTTTTAAAAAAGTATGTTGTTATTGTATTTGCTTTGATGTTTATTGTTTATAAGCAGCTTTGGGTTTTACTTTTCAACAGAAAGAGAGGGGGAAAATATGTGTTTGTTTTTTGAAGTCCAAATCAGTAAGTAATCTGTGTGCTGCTGACCCTGATTCAGAGCAAGTCTGGACTGTGTGGCCACACCGATGGATCGCAATGCCCAACTTGTTGGTCACGTGATTCCACTATAGCGACAGAAGCACAAGTCTGGAGTTCATATGGCTCAAAAGGATGTAGCCGATTGATTAAATAATAATAATAATAATAATAATCCTGAAATCCTAAGTGCAGGAACTTACATCGATTTAAGTTAAGCTGATGTAAGTTACCTCTGTTCCAAACTCCATTGAGCCTGTGCAAGACTGGTTGAGGAAAAACAAGACTTGAAAATAGAGTTTGGCTAACATCACCCTTTTTGCCAGCATATGTTCTGCTGGAATGCCAGCAGAACTCATAAGTGATCTGAAAGAGGTTTGGAATTGGTGTCCTACCCCTATCCCACCACACACCCTTCTTTTGGACTTACACCTGTTTAAGTTCTGTCAGCTGAGCCAAGTTGGACAGACAACCCAAGACCCGCCTTTTCTAAACTCAGTCATCTCAGAGGATCTTGTGCTTGGACTGCACTGCACGTTTTATGTTTATGTCACTGTTTTTCTGTTACTACTCACTCAATTCATTTAACACTGAATAACAAATGGCATGTTAATATTACCAAATTGTACAAAGCAAGATACCCCAAGATGCTGCTTTAGACCTTTTGAAAAGTATTTTTGGCCCCAATGTCCAACTTTCTTTTGAGCACACAATATAACATTTTAAGGCAAATTTTAATGCTGCCAAAATACACATACTGTTTTATTTTCTTAAAGCAAAAGTGTGTCTCTTGATTTTCTTCCAATTTATAAATTCATGCCAACAACTAAAACACCCAAAGATCGGGGGGTGGGGGGGGAAGGTAGTCTCAAAAGTCAATGGTTAAAAGTACATATTGTAATCAAGGAAAGATCTATTCCTAGGCATACACATCCTGGCCAGGCGAAGATATAAATCTCCAGGGCTAACTCAGACCAGCAAAATAGTTATTTTATTTTATTTTACATTATGAAATAGAAGTACACCAGTGGCAAATATTTTCACAGAGAGCTTTAATCTCGATTCTCTACCCATTTTGTTTTTGTGGTTTTGATATTTTTATGGTCTTCTAATTTCTGGCTATTAAAATCAGATCATTGAAACTTTCTGAATTTCTTTTGTTTGTATTATTAGGCTGCAAAAGCAGAGACCTTTGCCAAATAAAAGACAGAGTTGTATACTATCTATGCTTAAAAATGTGAGTCAGAGGATTTGTATTGGGAGGTTTATTTTTTTAAAAAAACCTAGCAGAATCCCACATCTCAGACAAAATGCTTATATACAAAACATATGAAATGTGCTAGAACATGTCTCCAATAATAGCTGTCAAGGTCAACAGGTAACAAAAGAAATTCTACAGGACGACAGTCAACTGGATTGTATCCTTGTGTCAAAATCAATGGCCACAGATAGACCAGCACTATTGTATGCAAAGCGCTGAATCCTTCAGTGGAGAGTCGCTAGGAATGGAAGAAATTAACAGATTTTCTCCCTTAGTTTTTACCTGTTCAGCTCACCTCTCAACCACAAATTAAACAGTGTGAGACTGAATCTTCACTTAACACTATCCTTGCATGTGTATATACAACAGTCAGCGAGTCTATCAAACTGGCCCATTTCCTTGATTATCAGTTCACAAGTTTAGGGAGAAGCTGGCCTAACCAAATTGCACAGCAAAACATTCCAAATTAACATTCTACCCCACTCGCATGTTTCAAGCAAACAGAAGCAAAAGTGCACTGCAGAGTTTGGACTAGATGACCCCCGGGGGGGGGGGGGTTTCCTCCAACTCTACAATTCTATGAGATAAATCTTTTGTGTTTTTTTATCCATGTATTTCTTATTTTCATGTTTTTTTAATGCACCAAAGCTAGGGAACACAGGCTTTCATATGTAAATTTTGGTTAAGTCCCTAATATAAATCTTAAAGCAAATCTTAAAGCACCCAGCAATAGGTACCTAAAATAGCAAATAATATGTCCAAATTAATTTTTGAAAAATACTGCCTGCAAAATTATTAATCACTGTTTTAAAAATCTGTCGGAAAAAGGACAAAGAACTTAGTTCATTTGTTAAGTGCCAGAAGAATTTAGCCCAAGAATAAATGAAATCATGACAAATTTAGACAGTTGACTGTTGATAGAGATGATACAAAACACAAGGATATTCAATATTTCATATTGTCAAGTAGCATGAGAAAGGGTCCATGTATATTTGTAAATGTTTCCTTAACAATTTCTCTTCCATGCTCAGACACTTTCAAAATACATATCTTTATTGTGCCATTGGGATCACAGTGTCTGTTATATTCAAGAGTAGGTTTAAGGATGCAAAAGCTCAAAGAGCAAGGGTGGAAAAAGAATGGGCAGTCATTTGAATCAGTGAGTGACAGGTTGGACCAGCTCTCTGTATACATTAATAAATTAGAATTTTAATTGTGTCTCTGACTGCAGAAGCAGCTCCAGTACTTTAATATGTACCAACAATTGGCTATGTTATGGAATCTGCAACGTGGCCCTCACTGTTGACCTCTGAAACACAATTCCCAGTCTGACTACGGAAACTGTTTGGTTTGATCCTTTCAACTTATTTGAATCCTGACAAATAAGCTCACAGCTGAAAGGTCAACACAGTCATATTTCATCCTCTGGAGCAATTCTTAAGACATCTGCACAACAAAGCACTTCTTCTAGTACCTGACACTGGGCCTCGCTAGCACAATATCTCATTAAAAATGTCCCCAGTAGAAGAGTCTATTAAAAGGCAAATGGATCAGCAATAGATTGACCAAAATACCTTCAAAATATTTTTGAAGTTCTAACAAAACAGCATGGATTCAGCGTTCTGTTCTTTCACAACAATGCTTTAAAATATGCATTTGCTCAGAGACAGAACACCCACTCCTCCTGAAAGAATATCAATTAATGATAAACAGAGAGTTGGGGTTCAGCCATGGAGTTGAACGTAACCGTGTGACCTCGGAGTTCTGACCATGCCTCTACATCCCAGCTGTCCTGTAATCGTGAGCCATCAGCTTAATATGCCAAGCTTAGTGTCTCCATGCATAAAACCAGGTTAACAACATACACTTTATATGTTTTAAGCATTGTTCCTTAAAAATAACTTTGGAGGAAAACATGATTTCAAGTAATTATACAAGATACCTTACTGTGGGGGGGCGGATTCTGAACCTTGGTTTGGATCTTAAAATAATCAGGCAGAAAGAATGTTTACTGTTCCCCCATCTCTCCTGCAGCTGCCTGTCCTACTCCCCACAAGCCTATCCAGGTGATCAGTGTGGGATGGGATCCTAAGTAATGTGCAATGGGATGGATGAGGAGGCTGGATCGCCTCACACAGGCAAGTCTGGACCTGATTTTGGAAGATTCTCTGCAGCAGATTCCCTGTGCTTCATATGCTACAATGTTCAGGATGTCTCCCTGACTCCTCAGGGGCACAGATAGCTACCGGGGAGTGAAGGGGAAGGTAAACTTCCTTCTGTGGCCTTCCTCCCATTCATATATTTTAGGAATGAAGCCAAGGATTCCATTTTTTCCTTTAGAAAAAAATATCACCGAGATTATCTACAGATACTTCTTGAAATGGATAAAGTCCTGGATATAATTAAACGAAACTACCGGAATTTGTATCTGAACTGGATGTGCTTCCCTTAGAAAGACAAGTGGCAAATGTCAATATAAACAATAAACCATCTGTGGTATGTGAATAAACTAAGCTAACCTTAGCAAATCCCTAATACTTTTACGATTTAATTACCATTCCTCCAAACTGTATGCCAAATCAGTAGTTGACACACGTCTATTTTCTTGATACAACATGATGAAAAACTACTTGATATGCAGCAACACAGAGTAAAAGAATGGACAGATTTCCTTGCAAATATTACTCAGCATATATTGAGGTTCTAATAGCACATACATGCTTCTTAATATGGTAAACAAACGGTTCTGAGAAACTTCCAAACACAAAGGTCTATTCACCAAAACTTATCAACAAAACAAGATTTGCTTCACTAACTTTGAAGTAGAGTTAGCACATAGACCTTATTTCAAAGGATTATTAATTCTTCTAGAAATCTTTTACATAAGAGCACAGTGACTCTTCATTTTTTTAGAGTATCAAAGATCCAAGGTAGATTGGTGGATACTTCCCATTCCAGAAATCGCTCTTCTTCAATGGGGACCTCCAACATAGGAAGTTGAGAACTGAACTTGGGACTTTCTGTCACTGATCTACAGCCCTTCCCCGCATAAACTTTCAAGACCTTTGTTTAACAGTTTAACTGGTAAAATAAAGTCTCAAGAGCACTTACTATTGATACATTTACACCATGACTACCACACCACTAAGCATGACTGAGACAATGGTGACATCAACAGAATATTTTTTTAAAAATCTGCCACTACAAGTTTCCATGCCAATTGATCCTATTAAAACACATCAAGGAATAAGTACATTGTTGTTGTTGTTATAATGTCTTACCTGAAGGGATGGTTGTTTCTCATTCCTCTTGGGAGACTTCAGCCCACTAATTTGTTGTTGCTGCTGCTGTTGCTGCTGTTGTTGTTGCTGCTGCTGCTGTAACAAAAGCTGCCTTGCTACCTGAAGAGCCTGAAGGAAAATAATGATAGAAAGAAGTTTCACCAATCATAAATTATTGGTTTATCTTATGTATAATATATACTCACCAAAGAAACCACCAGAATTTGATTGTCATTGGAGTACAGCAATGACACAATAATATTCACACTAACAAACCCTAGAAAACCAAAGCCCAAATGTTCATATGGTACTGATAGTGCCTCATTTAGCACAAAAATGAACTGACTCTAGTTGATGGCTTGTGCTAATAAACTGTTTTCAATAATGTATCTATAATTCAACACTCTGACCCTATCCTGGGGTGGGGGTGGGGGGAGGTGGACTGCAACTTTCACATTAAAGAGTGTCAGTTTATCAGGCTGTGTGTAGATGTCCAAACTTTTTTTCAAAAAGGGCCAGATTTGATGAAGTGAAGGGCCGTGAGGGCCGACCAAAGGGTCAACCAAAGTTGTTAACCTTTTCTTAGGATTGAAGTTGTTGAGGTATTTTTAGGATTTTACCCCAAGAAATAAACTGCCACAGGGGCCAGATTAAACCGACTGGCGGGACAGATTAGGCCCCCGAAACGGACTTTGGACATGCCTGGTATATTGCAATCTGATGTAAGAAATCACGGTTTCTGTAGCAGGTGTAGAAATATGAAAACAATAATAATAGTAATAATAGTAATAATAGTAATAATAGTAATAATAATAATAATAATAATAATAATAATAATAATAATAATAATAATTTTTATTTATACCCTGCCCTCCCCAGCCAAGGCCGGGCTCAGAAAATGGTAGTTACTTAGAACAGCCCTGGCAATTTTACATTCTATTGAGTTGGTAGTGGTCTCAGCCTCCTCTCAAAGCTTTCTCAAAGCACATAAGTACACATTCCTCTAGTGCAGGGTTGGCTTACCACTGTTGGTAAACCAGCCCTGTTGTTGTTGTTATGACTCCAACCTCGATTAGCCCCAACCACTATGGAAAGGGATTATGGGGAGTCCAACAACATCTAGAGGGCCACAGATTAGCCAGTCACACCCTAGAGCAGTGGTTCTCAACCTGTGGGCCCCCAGATGTTGTTGGACTACAACTCCCATCATCCCTGAGCTCTGGCCTTGCTAGCTCGGGGTGATGGGAGATGTAGTTCAACAACATCTGGGGACCCACAGGTTGAGAAAGGCTGCCCTAGAGAAACAGATAGATTGTGAAACAGGGTTGGTTTGTTTTCTACTGTTCCCTAGTGAAAACACATAATGCAGAAGAGGGGTTGTGTTATTTCCTTCTTTGTACATTGCTTTTCCTCATGGGATTCTACTGAGGGAGGCATCAAGAGCAGACTGACTCACATTCTCCCATCTTCCCTCTCTTCATTATGAGGTAAGATAAACATTCTGAACAAGGAAATCCTACGGTTATCTGAGCACGGGATCTTCCATGCCCTGAAATATCAAACCCTCTTCAATGCTTTACAATGAAGGTGGATAATAAATTCTCAGCTTCTCTCTGTGGCTTATTCCCATGATATTTATAGAGTGATTGGTCTTATTTTGTATTATATATGCATTACATATTTAAGCAGGGTGCTGAAAACTGGTCCTGCCTTTTCAGAAGTAAGGCCCTGCCCCAGACTGCTGTAGAAACATTAGATGCTAAGATGACAAGTAGGGTCCTTCCTAGTTCAAACCAAAAATGGATTTGGTGAGTGTATTATTCTGCTTCCAGCAATGTTCAGAAAAACATACCTGGGAAATTCATAAACATGGTTTGATATGGAGACAGCCATATCCCGATGTCTGTCCTTAGCATTTAAATATCAGAGGTATGACATCTCTTAATGCCTTTTTGAAGGTATTCTGGCTCATATATATATTGATAGTCTTCTCCTCATTTTGAAATATCTAAGCATTTGCTCATCTCCACATTTTGCAACTATCTATGCCATAAAAGTTAATTGTGCAGCCTGTGAAAAATAATTGCTTCCTGCCAAAACAAAGCAGCCCTTTCAGAAACTAATAGAGAAGATGCAAATCCCCTGCAAGTCTGCACAGTGATGAAAACAGACTCCACCCTTCAGACAGGTTGACCACACCTGGCAGTGTGGGCTCAGCAGGAAGCAGCATCCTGAATACATGGCAACTCAGGGCCTGTTTCCTAATACCTGATGAGAAGTTAGCAAAGCACATAAACAGCAGCAAAGGCTGGATTTATGAAAGATCAGTAATGACTGGTTATATATATATCTATCTCAAAGAGGGAAAGTCGGTGGTGACAGTGCTAGAATTGGAAATACGTTTGGAATTGTTGAAGAGGAAGCCAGGTGACATAAACAGGAGGCTGGGGAAAAGATCACAAAGAGATGCAAGAAGTGTTTCCCTACCCAGCTCACTCTCAGAAGCCTGAAGCACTCACGAACATTTCAGATGCAAAGAAGAAAGCCTGCCTGTAGGAGCCAGAAGGAAATTAATGTCTGCAGGAGGACAGCTGGAAGCTTAGATGCCTCAAGGAGTTGCCTCTTGCTTGCTGCCTCATTGGAGGATTCACCATTGCTGGACTCAAGGGTTTCCTTGTCTCCTTGGAGACGTTCAGTACATGCGTAGGTGTTAACAGTGGGAACAGTGAAGACTTCATTAATGTAAAACAAGAAAGAAATAGTCCCTGTGCAAGATGCCTACACGGAAGGAGGAGAGTGAGGCATCCACACTTCCTTCTGCATATGTTCACCGAAATGTTTAGCAAACGCAGATTTCACTGCATTCTTGAATTAATTGAAGGGCATCTTTAGTTCTACAAGTCAGGAAGCATGAACCCTCAGAAAGCTGGAAAGATATGGTGACAAGGTAGGGGAATCTTATAAAGCAAGTCACAGTTGCAGCTGATGGTACTTAGCAGAGGCCCAGAATACTACGCATCCATTTCTACTCTTGAGGCCCCATCTGGAGGGACCCCTTGGAAATCTAAATATGGAAGTTTTCCAACATGGGAAGAACATTCAGCTGACATACAAGCAACATTTCAGTTCTGATACCTGGAAATATAAGTGATTCAGCGGTAAGACTTCAATGGATGGATGGAAGTCTAATAATATATAGTTAGTACATTTACCTGTTGGAATGCTAAACTGAAGATAGATAGATATTTCTGGTTCACATTTGGGAGGTATAGAACACTATCCTTGGTACTCGTGCTCTCCTCCATATGGCAGAAAGGGAAGCTTTGAGTCTCCTAGATGATAGTTTACTAAAGGAGAAAGACTTTTGAGCAATACAGTTATCAATGTGAAGCTGGCTCCATTTGGTACCTTAAACAACTAGGGCTGCACTCTTAACTGTACGTACCCGGGAGTAAGTGCCACTAAGAAACTTAGCGCTTCATTGATTTCCTCAAAATGTGATATTGCTTTCTATCTGTTCTGGCAAAAGAACCCCACATGTTGGTTAAAACCAGTTTGGTTTTTTTAATGTCCCCAGAAGAGTTAGCCTTGCAAGAAATGCCTCATTTCTCAACTGAGAGTGACTGTGAAGTTGAGACTCTGAGGCGGCGAACCCTTAAGGCCATCTTTCTTGTATTCATGGGGTCTTCTCACATGAGCATCTGTCAGGATCCCTATGACCTCCTAGAAGGTTACCACAAGAGACCTTTTTCTGCATTAGGAAAGGGTGTTTATAAGCAAATGAGAAGGAAACAGCTTCAAGATATAATGCATAGCTCAAATTAGGAAAGAACCACACAAAGAAACTTGAGCTAAAGCAAAAAGAAAATCCAATAAATATTAAAGAAGTGGGGAGGGGGTCCAGTTTTGCTTCATTTCTAAAATGTGAGTTTCTGGGGTTAAACTTGCCTTGAACTTGCTTGGAAGACCTCATGGCTACTCTAGTTGTGGGCTAGTTGCGGCTACATTTTGGCAACAAAAAGGTACTTTGCACATGCTTCAAGGCCACACTCAGTTATTAATTCATAAGGTCTAGCTAGGATCAAGAGTCAGTGAACATAGGTTCAAATTAAGCCCCAGGGGACCCTCTGAAAGCAGGCAGAAAGAACAATTGAAGTTGGCAGCAACTTAGTGGAACAGAGAGAGAAAAAACACATTACCCTTTCCCTCATATTGAATTTCGAGTTATAGAAAACGTTGGGGAGAAAGTCCTACTAGTAACAATCAGCACAATAAAGTCTTTACTGTCAAACCATGCAGTCTCTTCAGTGGTTCAGAGTAGCCCTCACTAGTCCTCTAATTTCATCTGAGCCTTTCCCCCTTCACTCCTAACCTGAGATCAAACCTGCTTGCCCTGCAGTTCTAAAGGCTAATCAACAGTCATCACTCCTCTGGAGCCAGAGAAGAAAAGAGAGGATCACTGAAAAGAAAGCAAGATGGCTAGCATAGTAGGAGAAGTGCTTGCCTTTCTTTCTTTCTCACCTCCTCTAAGCCATTTCAAGACTATTTGGAGTGCCTTTGTGAAATTAGCTTGCTGATCTCCATTCAACGTCGATGGATACCAGCCCTTATAATACTGGCACTTGTAGTCTAATCCAGTCTGACAAATGCTGCTTGAGAGAGAAGCACAGAACTAAGCAAGCCCTATATCTTTGTTAGTATGTAGACACAGCAGTTGGTATGCTACAGGGATGCCAGTAGGATTTTCTGGGCCCAGCACACTGTAGGGGTACTGGGCACAACATTTGCAGGTGTTTTATTTATATGTATAGGTGCCATTCTTTGGGGGTGGTGTATTGTGATTTAAATAGAAATATAATACTTTATACCATAGTGGGGAAGACTGTGAACACGTCAGATGACTTCTTACTCCTGTTTGGATCGCTTTGCTTTGGCAAGCATCAAGCAGGGATGGGAAACTGGCTTTATATATATAATGATGTCTGGCAGGCAGAATGTTAACTGATGAAGCTTTTCGCATAATTGTATTTCCGCACTAGAAAATGCTTAACCTGATGGATTTCTGCCTGCCATGTGGATTTTAAAAGCAACCATAATGCCAACCATAAACCATTGCAAGTTGTAAAAATGTTATGGTACTGAAGGTCTTTTATCAATGTGTCTTAAGATGCCAAAACTACATTTAGCTTGAACTGAGTGGTGTGTGTGTGTGTGTGTGTGTGTGTATAAAGACATTTATAGCAACCAAGGTTCAAATCCAATGCTTGGATAAATTCAAGATTAAAATGTTAAAAGGCAGTTTGTTCTAAGAGTATTTAACAAAATTTATGCACAGCTTGGTTACAATACAACCTCAAAGCAATTTAATATAACAACTACATAATAACTATTAAACACCAGGCTTTCTGTCAGATAAGAGCTTGCTCCCCTGTAGTACTGGCAGTATCCCTCATAACACTAGAGCTAAAGGACATTAAGTTGAAGGCTGGAAGATTCAGGACAGACAGAAAGGAATTTCTTCACATAACTCCAGAGTTAAACAACGTAATTTTCTCCCACAAGATGTAGTGATGGCTACCAACTAGGATGACGCTGAAAGAGGATTGATTATGCAACTGCATTGAGGGTAAGGATATTAGTGGTCACTAGACTCCCTGGAAAAGTTCCTGATGTTGGGAGAGATTGAGGGCACAAGGAGAAGGGGATGACAGAGGATGAGATGGTTGGACAGTGTTCTTGAAGCTACTAACATGAGTTTGACCAAACTACAGGAGGCAGTGGAAGACAGGAGTGCCTGGTGTGCTCTGGTCCATGGGGTCACGAAGAGTCGGAAACGACTAAACAACAAAAGCAACATTACTATATTCTGCCTCCACCACCAGGATGTATGTTTCTGAATACCAGTTGTTGGGAAACACAAGTGTTATTACACTTCGGGTCTTGCTTGTGGGCTTCCCATAAGTATCTGGTTGGCCACCGTATGGATGCTGGATTAGACAGCCTGATCCAACAGAGCTCTTAAATCTTTATCTTAATGTTTAGCATGAAACTAATCCCAGGTTAGAAAGAACATGAACTCCTGTCTTTGCTACCACCTTATGGATTTGGGTGGACATGCTATTGCACAGTCACACAGTAGCTATGTTATTAACTGTACACGTTATGAGCTAGTATTATACAACCCCCTTCAAGATGCATACAGTAACTTCTAATAACTTTCAATGCAGCAAACAGGATGGCACGTTCATAAAGTATTGAGCACACAAACCAGCAAATTTAAGTAAGCAGATGTGCCGGGATTACAGTATACTAAAATCTGTAATGTAATAAATGACCTTCTTATACACAGGATCTCAGCTTTCCTACCTTATTATAGGTATTCTCTTTACCTAATATGTATTCCCATCAATATTTCCTTCAAACACACAAAAAGAGAAGGACTGTAGCTCAATGGTAGAACACTTCCTTCCACACAGAAGGTTCTATTCCTGGTGGCTTCGGGTAGGGCTGAGAAAGGTTCCTCTTTGGAACACCTAAAGAGCTACTGTTAGTCAGAGTAGACAACATTGAGCCAGATGGACCAAAAGTCTGACTCAGTAGAAGGTAGCTTCCTATGTTCTCCATAATCAGTGCTCTATAATAAACACACGGAAGTGTAATGGGAATAGGGTGCAACTAGTGTGAGGGCAACTCTTTCCTAGTCCGTTAGCTCCATTTAGCAACTGTCATAAAGCAGTAGAAGAAGAAAGCTTCTGGAGAGAAGCTGAGAAGCTGGGCTGTGGATGGGACTAAGGGGAGAGGTGGGGAGGAAGATATGACAGAGGTTTATAAAAAGTGGACACAGCAGTGTTTTCCCATCCAAAATTAGAGCTTGGGATCATCTGATAAAACTAATAAGCATTAGATTCAGAGCAGAAATATACTACCACAACAGATAGTGATGGCTCCTAGATGGCTTTAGAATCTCTATGGACCTTCGGTCTGCTCTGGCTGTGCTCTTTATATGTTCCTGATATGTCACTGAGAAAACAGTACCGTGACACAATGACAAGGAAGACGTTGGGTGACACATGGAGACTAAGCAGACTTGAGCCTACACTAAATATGTAGTGATGCACCTTGAAACACTAGAGACGGTTCCTCATGAAAGCCAACACAAGTGCTTTCAGAATGACGAGGCTTCCCTGAAACAACCAGCTCTTTTCTCCCATCTCAGCGCAGATCCTCCAACGTTTGCTTAGAGACTTCTGGTCTACAAGTCCCACCTCATGTCTACTTACCCAGGCATATGACAGCTGAAAAACATTGTTCCTGGCAACTTAGGGATCACTGGTTGAGAAGAACTTACTTCTTATTTGTTTGTTTTGAAATGTTTTAAACATTCCACCCTGGGCTCCTTCAGGAGGAAGGGCAGAATATAAATCAAATGAGAAGTCATACTGTTCCCACGCAAGAAATAAGTTCCTCATGCATATTTTTATTGGTGAGATATTGACACACTGGGCATAAAGACTGCTAAGCTGATAATATACTCATACAGGTGCATATACACCTTGAGTATAACTATGCAGCTCTTGTCACCTCATCTCAGAAACAGTATTATAGAAATAGGAGAAATTGCAAAAAAGACCACAAATATATTAGGAATATAAAGCAGCAATCATACAAAGAAAGGTTAGGGACACACACACACACACATGAGATTTTGCTAGTATTTAACCTGAATGTGCTATGGTCCATGGGGTCACAAAGAGTCGGACACGACTAAACGACTAAACAACAACAACAATCTGAATGTGTACATGGAGGGAGCTCACTGTCATTTCTGCATTCATGTAGGTGGCTTTTACAGCACTAAATGGTTAAAAAGAAAAGCTGGTTTACATGTATGAACTGGTCTACACTGTCTGAAATCTTAAACTGCCAGAGGCTGGTAGATGGATGGGAAGGAAAGTACCATGTGCTATTAAAACCTCTTGAAGCATTTGTGCATAGCTATAAATGGATTAATAGACTGGCTTAGAGCACCTTTTGAGCTTCCTAAATTGTCCCTGAAGACACTGAAACAGCAGAACTTTCCCTTTCCTTATCCTGCTCCATGTTTTGTTTTGTTTTGTTTTTTTGTGTGAACCCAATCCAGATCCCCGGAAGAGAGCATGACCTTTAACCTAGATAACGGAACAGAAGTACAGCAGCCAGTCACTTAATATTATAGACAAGGCGATCTAATACATCCATTGATACTGACGGGCAATTCCAGGAGACCAGGAGAGATTTTGAAAGCAAGTCCATCTATTAAATTTGTACCTGCCCACCCAATGTGAAATTCCTTTCATGTGCCTGTCAGTTCTTTGTAATTCAGTGAAATCAACCAAAATATACACCAGGACTTGGTTTTATATATATATATATACACATACATACCGGTGTGTGTGTGTGTGTGTGTGTGTGTATATATATATATATATATATATATATACACACACACACACACACACGCACACAATGTTTTCTTTCTTGAAAGTAATTTAGTTCACAGGGGTTTTTTTCCTCACAGAAAAAAACTACTTAACATTCTCCTGAGCTATCATTAAGGAACAGTGCACTGTACACAATGAGATTCACAAGAACAGTGTTAAAAAAGAAAGGGGCGCCTGTAATAGATTTAACATGGGCGCAAGCTCCACACGCTCACTGCAAACACTTAGCAGCCAATAGGGGTGACAGCATAACTGCGCTGTCAATATTTTGCTCCAAAGTCAGCATCCATCCCTCCACAAGATTGCAAATACTTCTCATTTAGGCAAGCACCTAGCTGATGTGTTAAAAGGAAAAGCAAACGACATTTTCCATGGAGGTGGAGAAGTAAGCATAATTATGATAAATCCAATCTAAGTCCCATGAGGTTGGCACTCCACTGATAGGATATACAAAGCAACAGATTAATTTTCGGCTGGGAACTGTTTGAGTTTACAGAAAGTTGAAGGCACAGAACACACAAAACTGTTGACTCACTTTAAGCTTCCTCCTCTCTCCCCCCCCCCTTAAAATGATACACAATTTCCCCTTATTAAACATGGGAGAAAAACAATGCTCTTATTATTTTCCATGTATCTTTTATTAAGCCACAAAGAAAACAAGAGTTTGGCCACATGTTTGTTTGCTTGAGCTACTCCCTTTCCCTTCTGATAAATAATCAAGCCGGCCATCCAGAAAAAACAAAACCAGTGAGCTGGGAAATCTGATGGTCATCCAATAGACTGAGATACCAAGAAAGGCAACAGACCACTTTTCCCACAGTGGGTTTTGCTGGCCTGCACCTACACTGACATCTGAGTAAATAACTTTAGTCACTCTTTCCATCTTCCCTATGCAGTTAATCTTGCTGTTAAACAAATTGTCCCCGAGGCAGCTGCAAAATATTGTTGTTTTCCCCACTGCATACTTTGGAATATTGCAAAAAAAAAAAAAAAAGAGTTTTTCCACAAGCATGCATATTCTTAAAACGTTTGTGGCACATGCAGTTGGTCAAAATATATGTTTCTGTTCTTAAAAGTCTTAACATGGAACAGACCTCATAGAGGTTTTTGTTTTTTCCCCCAATAGCCTCTCTGAGGATGCTTATTCAGACTATACATTCTTCATGCCCTCTTGCGCTTCGTGGATATGACAACGACTGCTTCAAGTGATTGGACAAAAAGTTAGATATCTGTGTTGGTGGACTTTCCTGGACACAGTACAAATTCCAAACAAACAACGCAACCCCCCCCCCTCAAACCTACACAATTTATTAAGCCACGTGAACAAAAAGGAGAGGCACGGAACATGTGTTACAGCACTAGCTACAGATATTAAGCAGCATTACCTCTGGATTGAGCCAGGTGTCATAAATATTACAGACCCTGAAAATCTGAAGCAAAATCTCTGGCTTTAAAGTTAACACCTATTTTTAAACACCAGTCTGCTCTCTTTTTCTTCCCTCAAATCTTCCTGTAGCACTAGAAGTCTAGACAGCAGTCATACCACAGAGATAACACCCATGCTCATCTCAGCAGCCTGATTTTTCTTTATCGTTTGATTTGTTCAAATATTAACAAACGGAAAGACAACCACAAGGGAAAGGCATTTCTAAAGATGCCTACCCTCCTCAAACTCCCTCCTGCCCCTCCCTTTCCTTGCTGCCATTCCTTCTAAACTTAAGCCAGTAACAGGACAACACACAGACAAAACACATCACAAACTTACACACGCTCTAAGCCGTCCCTCCTCAAACAACAGTCAGCACAGGACTTCTTGAGAAATACATTTGAAAAACAGAGCACCCCAAAGGGGGGGGGGCGAGTTAGCAGAAGGCAGCTCCCATTTCGTCTTGTTTTCCTGCCCAACAAGGCAGTAAACAACGTGAATCATCTTATTTTGCTCTCAAGCCTCAGCAATTAAATTTTCCTAGAGCAAAAGAATGCCTCTGCAAGCGAGATAGCAAGTTAAAAGTTCACCATAGCTACATGTTGTACACCCCCCCCCCGAGCATTTAAACAGAGAATATGGAGAGTTTAACAGAGCACTCTTACTGTCTGTCTCTAGTTTGCCGTCTCCTTGCTGAAGATGTATTCTGGCTGTTTCTCTGAAGCAGGGGGTTGAAGAATGGTAAAAAGATGTTTGAATAAACAGGAAGTGCTGTGCAGCTGAAGCACACACTGAAGGGAAAACACACTGGAGCACTGCCCTTTGTAGGCAACAACGGGAGGCTTGCCTCCACAGTAGCAACGTCTGCTTTTATGAAATGACAAAGAAACCACAAGAATTTAAGCAATTCCTCCCCCCCCCCATCTGCAAAGCTGATAGATCAGCTGGAGCTTGCAGGTAATTTCAAAGTTGTGTTTAACACTCCAAAAAAATTATATTAATTCTACCCTATTAAAGCAGCTGGCTGACGTACAGAAATCATATATACATATACATATATATGTGTGTAAAACTCAACGAAACAGCAGCAAATGCATCTTAGCTATGCAGCTAGGCAAATTCTTTATTTGTACATAGTTTTGGAAAGCTTGTTTTTCACACTCTTTGTGGTACCCACGCGCTTATGTCAATAAATGTCTGTTAAGGTTGGCCAGACTTCACAGCAATTATTCAAATTCCTTCATAACACGCCCCCCCGGCCCATTTAAAATAAATTAGACTTTTGAATCTAAGATCTTAGCAGTGTGCATTCAATATGTTCCAGCAGATGCATTCTCTTTCTTGGTTTCCTTTCAGTCACTAAAACAAAGTACCTATTTAAGTCCAGATGACTAAGTAAACTCCCTTCCCTTCAACACCACCAGCCCTCTTCCCCCACCCTCAGCCTTAATTATCAAAAGTCATGTCTTTTGACATGGGGGGGGCAGAGATACTGTCAATGTAAGTATACTGGGTTTCGTATTTACGAACAGCAGAACAACCATATTCAACAAATCATTTTTCTAAAGGAAAAAAAAGACAGGGAGGGAAAGAACAGGAACACCCCCCCCCTCATTTTTAAGAAAATGTATTGCTGTTGTGGCAATGTGCTACAACCACTGATATTTGTTATTTAGCACAAACTCTCGGACTGTCTGTCATTCTGGGTGTTAATGCTCAGCTAAAATAACTCATTGGGAGCTGTCAATGGGATGTTTACACAGGACGCAATCTTTTCTTCATACAAGGGGATTCCCCCCCCCTTTTTTACACTGGAATTCATCTTCTTTTGATCTCACATTCAAAGCAACAGCAGCTTGATAGACATGCAAGTCTGAAAGCAAATCCAGACGCTGAAGATAAACCGCCAGAGTATGACAGGCAGGAGCATCTAAAGCTTATAAAAATGAAGAGAACAGCATGTCGTCTGAGTATTACAATAGCAGAAATCAAGAGACATATTAGGTGGAACTGATCAGCCACAAAAACCGTTCAAAAGGCAGATCATAGAAACAGAAAGACTAGGCAAAGTGGTGGTGGGAGGAGAGAGAGAGAGAGAATGGGAAAGATCTGCTTTAAAGAGGCCTCACCTTCTCTCTAAGCACTACAAGCTTTCTGCTCCTGGCATGCAAAGTGGAGGAAATTGAGGGTTTCTTGTAAAAAGCCTTTACTAACTCAGCAGTTCTCACCTTTAGCTCACCAGTTAATCTTTTAATTAGGCTTCTCAATTATGTAGGCCAAACATTTTTTTATTATTATTAATTTTCTTCTTCTTTAAATGCACAGTATGTGTGTTGCTTCTCTTTCCTGCTGTAGGTGTTATGGGTTAGTTTATCTGTAGAAACTTAGGCTGAGATCCGATACACAGTTAAGCACGCTTTAGTGCCCACTGATTCTAGTGGGACTTAAGACACCGTTAAATATCTCTGGATTGCACCCCTTATACGGTAGCCATAATGAGACTGTAGTACTCATTAATTGTGAAATCGCTTGGAAATGCCACCCATTTATGTTTCCAGGCCCTTAAGAGCGCCACTTCTTCAAAATTGGTTGGCAATCTGATTAGCTGCTGGGTTCTCTCTCTACATTGTTAAAAGACTCTACTTTGTTATTGGATATTACTTAAATTGGACTATCCCCGAGACAGTTAAATACCAGAGGAGAAAATGCTTATGTGGAAATGATCACTAAAACTTTCTTGAGGAAAATCCATACATTTTTAATTCCTCCCCCTTCTGTATAAGCCTCTTACTTTAATTGAAGTTGCTGAATATAATGAAAAAGTAATTCTCAAACAATTTTGTACTTAGAGATGTTTGTTAACAAACACCGAATGAGCAGGCAGTGTTAGGTTAAAGGGCAGCAGAATTCCACATTATAATTTAGCCTGTGGTTATTTCTGATTAAGAACACCCTCCGGGACAGCAAAGGAAGATCTTCTTTTGCAGCAGGCATAGCTTTTAAAATTAGCCTCTTCTGCATAATAAACCAACAGAAAAACAGTGGATTCGAAGATGCACTGAAACAATTTAAAGTGTTGCAATCAGTTACAATGTGCTTTCTGGGGTGGAAAGCTATATGAACCAAAAGACAGAGCAAACCTACCTTTTGAGCAGCTCGCGCCCCAATTGTAAATATTAAAAAGAAAAATGCATCCTGGATTCTAAAACTGTTATAAGAAAGTCACCTTCTGTCATGCTTATGTAGCTATCTAATGAGCTAAAGGTTGATTATTTATCTTTAAACTGTACTAGTTTAATCTTTTAAGGTCACCACTAATCTGCTTCAACCTTTTTTAAAAATAACAGCTTTCAAGACTTGCCGCTGGAACTCACTAAACCTGGGGGCTGAATGTCATTGGAAGCGAAGCCTTTACCTGAAGCAGCTAGCTGCGCAATGTAAACACTGAGCAAAAATTCTCTGGTAAATCAAGAGGCAAACTACAAAGTCTGCATGCTGAGAATGCAGTCCATAACAAGGCTAATCTTACACCATTCCAAAGAAATAAATAATTATCATGATCACAATGCAAGGTGACTATCCTTATTTTCTCTAGCGTGTGACTGAGGTTAGATACTGTTCTTGGCAATAATAATTTTGCCTGAACCTCCAGTTGCATTGGTGACCAGGCTGTATTCCCAAGGAGGTTTGTTATTACTTTTATTTTTACCCTCAGCCGTCTTGTGGACTTGAATGTCACCATGGACCTTGAATGTGAAACAGCTTCAAGCTAATAGCTCTAATTGCTTGAAGATGTGCAGGCAGGTGAAACCTGATCTCCCCTGGCCACTGTAGAGACCAGGAACAACACAAGAATGTTTACATAGTGGGTTGAGTTTAATAGACAGTAGAGCTGGGTTTCAGACAGCTAGCAAAAATGCAGCTAATAGGTGACCTCTTAAATGTAGCCCCCCCTCCCTCTAGTAAACAAAAGGCCATTTCCATTTATTAAAAAGGGAACATGCTAAATGCCAAGGTTATCTGCCTGTCTGGATGCAGCCCAGGTTAAGATGCACCTGATGTGAAACTTTATCTCTGCAAAACACAAAAGACGTCTAACATGTCAGGGCTCAGTGAGATTCAAAGTGATGCCACATTAATCGTGAACTGAATATTTTACAGGACTGGCCTTTCCAGATTGTCTAGAACAGGGGGTAGCCAACGTGACAGCCTCCATATGTTGTTGGATTCCAGTCCCATAAGATCCACACAGTAGTGAGGGATAATGGTAGCTGAAGTCCAGCAACATCTGGTGGGCCAAGGGTTAGCCAAACCTGGATGGATGGATGGATAGACAGACAGACAGACAGACAGGCATATATATATATAGCAAACAGCGCAACTGGAAACATCTGTGGAAAACAATGAACATATTAACCCTCCTCTGTGGAGTAATAATAATAATAATAATAATAATAATAATAATAATTTTGTTATTTATACCCTGCCCATCTGGCTGGGTTTCCCCAGCCACTCTGGATGGCTTACAGAATGTATAAAACATAGTAAAATATAAAACATTAAAAACATCCCAATACAGGGCTGCCTTCAGATGTCTGCTAAAAGTTATGTAGTTCTTTATCTCCTTGACATCTGAAGGTAAGGCGTTGCACAGAGAGGGTGCCACTACCGAGAAGGCCCTCTGCCTGGTTCCCTGTAAGTTCACTTCTTGCACTTCTTGCACTGAGTTCACTTCTTGCACTGAGGGAAGACCCTCAGAGGAGGACTTCAGTGTCCAGGCTAAATGATCGGGGTGGAGATGCTGCTTCAGGTATACTGGGCTGAGGCCATTTAGAGCTTTAAAGTTTAGCGCCAACACCTTGAACTGTGCTCAGAAACATACTGGGAGCCAGAGAATATCATTTAGGACAGATGTTATGTGGTCTTGGCGGCCACTCCCAGTCACCAGTCTAGCTGCCGCATTCTGGATTAGCTGTTGTTTCTGAGTCACCTTCAAAGGTAGCCCCACAAAGAGCACATTGCAATAGTCCAAGCGGGAGATAACTAGAGCATGCACCACTCTGGTGAGACAGTCCACAGGCAGGTAGGATCTCAGCCTGCATACCTGATGGAGCTGGTATCCAGCTGCCCTAGACACAGAACTGACCTGTGCCTCCATGGACAGCTCTGATTCAAAAATAACTCCCAGGCTGTGCACCTGGTCCTTTAGGGGCACAGTTATCCCATTCAGGACTAGGGAGTCGTCCCCCCGCTGTCCCCCTAAAACATTACTTCTGTCTTGTCAGGATTCAAACTCAATCCTTTAGTCTCCAACCACCCGCAGACACTCACACAGAACATTCACTGCCTTCACTGGTTCTGATTTGAAAGAGAGATAGAGCTGGGTATCATCCATATACTGGTGAAGACCCAGCCCAACCCCCCTGATGATCTCTCCTAAGAGCTTCATATAGACATTGAAAAGCATGGGGGAGAGCCCTGAGGCACCCCACAAGTGAGAGCCCAGGGGTCTGAACACTCATCTCTCAACACCACTTTCTGGACATGACCAAGGAAAAAGGAGCAGAACCACTATAAAACAGTGCCCCCAGCTTCCAACCCCTCTAGCCAGTCCAGAAGGATACCACGGTATCAAAAGCCGCTGAGAGATTCAGCAGAACTAGGAAACAGCTTTCACCTTTCTCCCTAGCCCACTGGGGATCATCGACCAGCGCGACCAAAGAAGTTTCAGTCCCATGATGACGCCTGAATCCCAATTGGAAGGAATCCAAATGGTCTGCATCCTCCAGGTGTTCGTGGAGTTGTTCAGCAACCGCCTGTTCAATCACCTTGCCCAGGAATGGATGATTTGAGACTGGGCGATAGCTGGCAATAGTGGCCAGGTCCAAAGTGGCCGGTTTAATAACTGCTTCTTTCAGTGTGTCCGGGAAGACTCCCTCACAGAGGGAATCATTCACCACCTGGCGGAGCCCATCGCCCAGAGCTTTCCTGCTCACTTTTATGATCCAAGATGGGCAAGGATTGAGGAGACAGGTGGTCAGTTTCATTCATCCAACCGGCCTTTCCACATCCTCAGAAGTAACAGATTGGAATTGATCCCATGCAACTTGCCTAGACAGGACTCTAATGCTCTCCTGGTCTTGCTTCCATGGTGGAGTCTACTTCTTTCCGAATCTGGTGCTTACTCCCAAGTAGCTGAGTAAAGACTGTGCAGGCTTGCACTGCAATCCTAAGCATTTTTACTCAGAACTAAGTCCTACTGAGTTCAATAGGATTTACTCTCTGGTATGTTCCTGATAATTCTCAGAGTTTCTATTATTATTATTATTACTCATATTTTTCCCTGGCAGGGACTCAAGGAAGCTTACAGCTAAAATGTTACTTCATTCCATCTATCTCTTGAAGGTGTTGTACACAATCCCTTCCCTTACACATTTTTTCTTTACAACAATCCTGTGAGGATGGCTCAAGGTGACAGATGTACATGTGTATATGACATGTATGTGTGCAGCAGATCAAACATGGGAGAAGCTTCCTGCTGTAGAATCTAATGTCTCCATTTTCATCTCACAAATGTTGGAGGGTATGTGATTTTGACACACAGGTTTGCTTCCATGATGTCTAGTTTGGCCTAGAGGACAGCAGAATCTGGGCTGCAGGAAAAGAAAACCGCTTTCCAAGAAGCAGCAGGGCACTAAAATGTATTTAAACAGGTCATTTCACAATCTGTATGACAGAAAACAAAATGGGGGTGGGGTGGGGTGGAGGAAGGTAGTTCAACTTCTGCCAGAGGTCAAAGCACAAAAAGGTGTTTACCAAGAGGTGTAGTCTTGAAAGTAAACACTCTAGGTCAGCAATATACAAAGACTTAATAGCTTTGAAATTTTTTTGCAAAATCCTAAAGCAAGCCTTACATGGCTTGAAACTTGCTGGGAGCTCTGCTATATGTTACAAATTTGTCGCACTTAACAAAAAGGAAAGGGAGACATTTATAGGTATTCTGGGTTCTTGCTTGAAAAACCAGAAAGGTCAGGAAGAACAGAGACACTGAAGAAAATGTAGGAAGGGGTTACTTCTAGCAAGGAAAACAAAGGTGGAATAGATCGTATAATAGGAGTTTAGCCACACTACAAAAAAATGAGGAAACGATGGCCTGAAATATTTTTAGATAAAACAACAGTATCAGTGTAGAAAGTTAATCACCAACCAACCAGCCAACCAACCAACCAAAAAACAAATGGAAATGCATAGTAAAAAAGAATCCTATGAATAAACAAAATCAAAACACGTTATTAAAAGAAATGTGCAGTTTTGCAATGGACTAACTACCCAGAAAATGGTGGGAAGATCTCACCTGCAACAAGAGTTCATTACGGTGTTAACAAAGTTTCACATGATGTTTTTATTGGAATATGGTAATATAAAAAAAGACATACATCTCTAACCTGTTCTGTGAAAATTGGCTGCCAAAATATTTGTTATTAAAAAAGGGGGGTAGTAAAACGGAAGTATCACTGAGGTCTGGTGAACAACAATAGCTCAGAAAACAAGCCATGAGGGGTAAATATTTTGCACCCTCAAACACATGCAGAAAAAAAATGAGAAAGGCCTTCTCCCAAAATAATTGTCAGTAATGGCTGGTTCCTTTTTCTTTTTCCGCCTCCCCCCACCCCCACCCTTTGCCCCGCTCCTTTTTGGCAACTGAAAGAGTTCGTCATTGAAAAAACAGTGTCAATTTAAAGATTTAGTATAAACTAGCTCAAGCCTGTGGGAGGAACACTAAGTGGAAAAAGTAAACACGGTTCTCCCAAGTAGTTCCTTTCTAAGCTATACACACAGACTGTGCCTGGTACCACAGGCTGCCCTGCACATTGAGGAGGTCAGCTAAGCTATGCTAAACTGACAGGTTCCGTTTACAGCAGGGCTAGTACTTTGTTTGGATATACTGGCCTTGGTCACCGCCAGCTTAACAACAGATGGCTAGAAAACTTTCATTATGTTGCACAGGGCTGAGCTGCAAACAATCACAGAAAAACTGTGAAAACTTTTAACTCCCTCCCAGCCGACTAGGAAATGGATGATAAGCGCAATGTGTGGAAAAGGCAGGGACGTAGAGGGGAGGGGAGCACGGTTCTTATTAAACCTGGCAAAAAAGAGAGGCAGCAGCATGCGCTTTTCAATTAATTACAGTGAGATGTAATGATTAATCACATTTGTACATGATCCACTGGATGCGCCCTAACAGAGGCAGCACACAAGTGTAAGCTTCCCAAGGAAGTCGTCCAAACGGCAGCTATACTGCCACGATAAGCCCTTTGGGAACTGGGGAAAAGGAAAGAACCAGGGCAATTCTTTTTGCAACATTCAGATCAAGAACAGAGGAGCCAAGAGGCCTCCTCTGCTTTACCCAGACAAGCAACAACAGGGGGGGAAACAACCCACCTTTTTTAGGTTAGGAGTTAGAAAATAACTCACATGACTCTTATTTATTTCTCTTTCATAATTCCTCCAAGGAGCTCAGGTGACATGAATGAAGGTTGTATTTTACAGACTACTTTTCTCACAACTATTCTGCTAGGAACATGAGGCGGAGAGTGTGGTCAGACCAATGCCATCAAGGAAGCTTCGTAGCTGAGAAAGGATCTGAACCCACATCTCCCTGGTCCAGGTCCAACAACAAACAACTACACCACATTGAAACTTACGAGGGGCTTACACCTCCTCAACTTCTCAGTGCCAAACATCAATGGCAGATCCCTGACTCTTTTTTTTTTTTTTTGTCTTTTCCGCTTTCAGGGCTGTTACCTTGAGAGTATTTGCAATGTGACAACGTCAAATCTATCCAGGGCATCATTCTGGACATAAGTTGTGTTGACAGATTACGTTCATATATCTTAACCTTAGGCTTCCCTGCAAGGAGATCTTTGAAAAAAGGTTGTTCGCCTCTGCAAAAGATCCCACTAGCACAGTGCTGTCATGTGAAGGTAAGAGGAGTATGCCAAATAATCTAACACCCAGATTTAAATATGATTTAACCAAATCTATATATAATTTAAATATTCATTACTTTGATTTGATTCATATGCACCCTAATATTGTCTAATGCTCCAAGGTGGGTTATAAATGCACCTTGTGAGGTTTTATTCAATTGGCAATCTTATATATGTCTCATCACAGGCAACACGTTCTCCCGTATTATTCAAGAAATGAACAAATCTGTTTTTCCACAAATGTATTTTAGAAGCGACTCTTTCCTGTTATTGAAAGAAAATTGTGTTTATTACTCCTTTAGCATAGTGTAAACTCATAAACGTCAACAGAGAGTACAAGGAAAACTGTCAACTAAATATTGTTTCCTTCATGAGCTGCTCTTCCAAGTCAATTACGCCTTTCAACTTCTGGGGCATTGTATGATAAACTGGCAGTAAAAATCATTCACATTAATATACCATGGTGCCTTGCCTGCAAAAGGTAATTAAAGAAGTAAATGACTCATAAGAATAGACATATTAGCTGCAAAATGAAAGGCAACTGAGCTGCCACATGAAAATATGTACCATTAAGATACTGCATTTTCATATTCCTGTAATCAGCTTCAGTAGACTAATGCTTATTTAATCCAGTTCTGCGCTAAGTCCATCAACAACTGTTTTTTGCTGTTTTCTCCTTGACTGAACATTATGTGTGCAGGTTTGGAATAAATACTGCAATGAGATTTTTGCATACTCAATTGAAGGACTGGTTTTTACATTATTTTTATAAAATGAAACTATTTCTTCCCCTCTCTATCACATCCTCTTTACACATGCGGAGGAAAGTATAACACAGAAGGTTACCACAAACACATTTTGTCACCAGACAGGATTCTTCCACATCACAACCCAGAATCCACATTTTCGGATTCATAATACTATCATAGCACAGAAGAAAGATTAGCCACCCTTTCTTTTTACCAGTTCTACCCCTCGATTTATGAAGCACCCCGTTGTGTTAACAAGTCCTTTCATTATAGCTAGAAAAATAAGAACAATGCACTCTAACGCATTGTTCAAACTCACACCTGAGATGCTGTTGGGAAATAAAATATATACTATACAACAAAATTCTGAAGGTAGGTGTAAGAAGAATGGGTGAATGATGTAATAAGACAGGGTGAAGGATCTTCCACCAACTTGCTAGGGCAATCCTACTCATTCTTCAGGCATGGGCCAGGATGGTGCTGCATGTATAAAACTATGAATTAGTTCTGGCTCATAATTAGCTCTCTCTGTCACTTGCCTCGCCTTGCCGTTTTTGCTGCCAATTTTTAATTGTGTTTCCATCTTTTCAGGCTCAGTGTAAAAACAAGAAAATAAGAAAATTAATCCACACCAATGCTAACAGGCACATTAAGAGAGTACCCCAATTTAACTGGCTTTAGCATGTTATAACACTTGGGGAAACAGTAGCACTTAGCATGAAGGTGATGAATTGCCCAAACATTGCAACTGAATTTATACCTAAAGCCCAAATGAGGGCCGTCACAACTCTTTGCGTCCGACTCTGTTTCCGGTCCTCAGTTCTACATCTATGGGCTGCAACTGACAGACAGAAAGTGTGGGGCAGACCCAAGCTCTGGTGACAGCAGCATGGGAAACAAATAGAGACATCTGCCATTCTCAGCAGTGCAGCTTTTAACAATACAGGCACTGATGGAAAGGAAATATGTGTCCATGCTTTTATTTCTTTACCAATCCATCTTTCCTCCGAGCTCAAGATGACCTAAATGCTTCTCTCCCCCTGCCCCCCCTAATTTTATCTTTGTCACAACTATAAGAGGTAGATTTGACTGTGTGTGAGGGACACTGGCTTAAAGTCACCCTGTGAGCTTCATGGCTGAATGGGGAATTTGAACCCTGGTCTCCCAGGTCCTATTTTGGCACTGTAACCATTATAATGCATTAAAGGTAAAGGTAAAGGTACCCCTGCCCGTACAGGCCAGTCTTGACAGACTCTGGGGTTGTGCGCCCATCTCACTCAAGAGGCCGGGAGCCAGCGCTGTCCGGAGACACTTCCGGGTCACGTGGCCAGCGTGACATCGGTGCTCTGGCGAGCCAGCGCAGCACACGGAACGCCGTTTACCTTCCCGCTGGTAAGCGGTCCCTATTTATCTACTTGCACCCAGGGGTGCTTTCGAACTGCTAGGTTGGCAGGCGCTGGGACCGAGCAGCGGGAGCGCACACCGCCACGGGGATTCGAACCGCCGACCTTTCGATCGGCAAGCCCTAGGCGCTGAGGCTTTTTACCCACAGCGCCACCCGCGTCCCTTTATAATGCATTAGGCATCTATAAAAGTTACTTTCCTGGGTTCTTCCCACATTGTAGCATCATGCAACAATGAAGACAAGAAACAGAATTTGGAGCAGGCTCACACAAATAGGAACAATAGTGATTCTGAGTGGCTCCTACATAGCTCTATGACACAAAGTAGATGGACAGAGAAACACATCAAGAATGTTGTAGAAGGCACAAAAGTTTGACAAAGAGTGGATTTATCTCTCATTCCAACCAAGTCTCTCAGTACATATCATTACTTAAGCTCATGTGAGGAAATGGCTGTCATTCACTTCCATGGGGAAAATAAGTTTTCTATTTTGCAGACACTAATACTGTGCTAGTCAAATCAGCCACTGACATTAAGCGTCCAAACTTCCACTAAGAGAGATCTCAGGACAGGGTGCAATCAATATACTTGGATGAGGAGCTGCGTCTTATTACAGTGGTACCTCTGGTTATGAACTTAATTCGTTCCAGAGGTCGGTTCTTAACCTGAAACTGTTCTTAACCTGAGGGACCACTTTAGCTAATGGGGCCTCCCGCTGCAGCCGCCGCACAATTTCTGTTCTCATCCTGAGGTAAAATTCTTAACCTGAGGTACTACTTCCGGGTTAGCAGAGTCTGTAACCCGAGGTGTTTGCAACCCGAGGTACCACAGTATATAGGGACAGTTCCCCAAGTAAGTTCTAATATTATATCTGATCTATTCAGCAAAGTGCTGAGGTGGGACTCTTTTCTTAATATAGCAGGTGGGAGAGGCTACTGGAAGAAAGAAGAATACAAAAAAATATGAGAAGCCAGGGACAGCGAAACTGGCAAACTGAGCTTTTAAGAGTCAAACAATAGATTGTAAGATAACCGCCTTCTCATTAAACAATGATGTTAACCCTACTGCCTCTGTTAGCCTCTCCTAACAGATGGAAAACATCCATCTCTCAGGTTATCTAACTTAACCCCATAACACACAAAACTGTGAGAATGTGTGTTTCGTTTGCAAGCAGGAAAGTGTTCTTTTTCTTTCATATCAATGGCACAATAATAATTTCTTCAGTTTCACTCCATAAACGCTAAGATCAATAGCAGTTGGCAGAACCATTGAGGAACTGTGATGTCTAAGGTTTTCAAACTTGCTTACTGTGAGAAATATAATTATGTTTTTGTTTTTTTAAAAAACCCTCTATTTGAAATAACTCTACATAGAGAAAGGAGACTATGTCTTTACTGTGATCAAATGTGTTAAGTTGCTATGGCATAAATTAAAGGAATCCTGAAAATTGTATTTGCCAGAGATTTCTGGTTGTTTTTTTAAAAAAACAACCCTCTCAAAAAATGGCAATTTTTTTATTTCCTTGAGGAAAACCATCAAGTTTACATTATTTCCAACTCATTTAAATGTACACTATAATGCACACAAAATGAGAGATAAAATTATACTATGCCAGTGATTAATCCTGCTCAGGATGAGCACAAGATACTACAAGACCTAAAAAACTGACTCAGCCCTAAGACCAATAAGACCCTAAGATCAGTTGGAAACTGCCACTGTCTTCTCATTATTCTCAGAGTCTGGGGCAAAAAGTCAAATGAGATCTTCTCTAGAAAACGTGACATCAATATATGTGAATGCCCTATAATGCTCTGGAAGAGAACAATCAAAGGGCAGAGACTCACATCCTGGCAAGTATTATGTTTAGCCCAGAGAAGAGAAGATTGAGGGGAGGGAGGACAGTGGTCTTCAAATATATGCAAGTATAGAGACAATGGAGCATACGTCCTTTCTGTTTCTCCAGAGGGTGAAACTAGAACCAATGGGCTGCATCCAGCTCTTCAGAGCTTCTGTGAATGCAACAAAACTTCCTCTTCTGTAGGGGGACTGTCAGAACCGTATTATGGGGTCACACAGAGGGGAAATGGAAACGCTGTTGCACCAGCAAGGTCCCACTGGAACAGCATTGGCTACAACCCATTGGATAGAAATTATTGTGAATTGTACTTTGCATTTTATTTTATTTTTTATATAAACGATTTTAGAGTACTTGGTTGAATGGTATACAATGTTAATTAATTAATTAATCAATTAATTAATTAATTGATGATGGTGATGATATAATGATGTCTGCTACTGCTTTAGAAGACTCCACACTCTGCATCTTGTTGCCCCATATATGCTTGGAACTGACACCCAAACTACTTGTGTGAGCCCACCTCCCTTCAAATCATTTCTCAAAACCCACCTTTCTCACAACCCCATAGTTTCCATGCCTTTGGGGGTGGGGAATGGCAACCAGGAAATAGGAGAGGAGGGGAGCAAATGAGCACGTGGAGAGATTAGATGAGAATTGCAGGATGGTAAATTAATCGAGTAAGATGGGGAAACTAAGGTAAGGGTAGATGGAAAAGTAAAAATAAGGACTACTGATAGAGGGAATGAGGGAGAGAGAACGGAAGAGAGATCAGACAAGATGGTTTAAATTTTAGCATTGCAGAAGTGGGCCTTGGGTAGAGTGTTGAAAGGGAGGAGCCAACAGGAGAGGCCTTAGTAGAACATCAAAGGTAGAGAAGAGATACTGACAAGTCCTAGAGATGAGATTGCACAGGTACGTATAGTGGTTCTGCTTGGTCAAGTAAATAATAAATGAAAAGGAGAAGTGGGAAAAGTCAGCCAACTTCTGTTCTCCAGAGGCATTCAGCTGCAAAAGAACATGAGCGAAAATATCAAATGGAGGCAGTGAGCCAGGGCTGAAGGTGGGAGGAGTAAATAGTATTGTGGAATGTCCTTCTTGGTAAGGCACATTCACATAATTGATGTTTAAGCAGTTTTTTTTTAAAAAAATCCTGTTCACCCAGAAATTTGGGGGCTGAAATATATTGTTTCCAGCAAGCATGAAATACTAGTTGTGATGATATTTGTTTGTAGTTAATGCACTGTGTTTCTTGTTTGTCTGTTTGTCTCCATGGGTTCATTTGAGAAGAAGAATGGGATAAAAATCTAATAAATTTAAAATATGTCTGGAGGGTTGAGTAAATATTTCAAGAATTGAACATAGGGATGAAGTTAAGGTGACAACTGCAAAGTCTACAGAACAGACAGAAGCAGTAGAGGAGTTAGGACAATGATTCAGAGAAGGCCACTAAATCAATGGACTGAAGGACACAGAAGGAGCTGGAAGCAGCACATTGCAAGGATGGGCTGTGTAGAATATTGAAAGGGAGAAGTAAGTGACAATTCCACAGAAAAATGGTCATATGCAGAGCAGTTCCTGATGAAGACAATATGAAGAGAGTGCCAAGTCAGCATGTGGGAGAGTCAGTCCAGAGGTGAAGGCTGACTGAAGCAGCTGGAGCCGAAGAAAATCAGTGTTGAAATAACACAGGAGCAGGGTATCAAAGCTATCAGAGGAGCTATCAGAGTAGAAGTAAGTCAGTCAGGCACCAGGGTCTAAGATGAAGGCTGAGAGGAGCCAGGAGGGTGACACAGAATAGAAAAACAGAAACATATAGGACATGTAAAGGTCCTTCTAGTCCAGCATCCTATTCTCTCAGTGGTCAATCAGATGCCTGTGGGAAGTACACAAGCAGGATACGAGCAGAAGAGCACCAGAAATTCTCAGCAACTGGTATTCAAGGGCATATTGCCTTTGTCAGTGGAGGTGAAACATAGCCATCGTGGCTATTAGCTGTTGATAGTCTTATCCTCCATGAATTTGTTTAATTCTCTTTTAAAGCCTTCCAAGTTGGTGGCCATCCTGGCTTCCTGTGGGAGCAAATTCTCAAATAACTCTAATGGGTTAATGTGATTCGTAGAAGCCATGCTGGTTCTACTTCAGCAAGGTTTGTTCTTCTATATGCTTGGTCATTTTAGATTTAACAATAAAGATGTTAAATCCTGCATTTTCCAGGATCCATGCTGGACCTCTTTTTAGAAACTGGTCTATGAAGGTATGAAGACTGGTCTTAGGGACAAATTACATATTTTTGTAAGAGGCCCAGCAATTTCACATTTGAATTCTTCGTGAACTCTTGGGTGGATGCTGTCTGGACAATGATTTGTCAGGTTTTATTTTGGCTATTAGACCTAGAAACCCACAAAATGAACTTTAAAGGTAGAAAATGTCTCCCATACTTCTGATACTATCCAAAATAAGGTACAAAACCAAGATTGTGCAAATATGCTCTAGGCTAAAGATGTGGATTAGTAGTTTCCATCTTGGCTCATCGAAGATGCACACCCAACTAGTATGAAAACAAACAGGAAGGAGCCAGTCTGCCAACCGCATAAACTTGTCACATCTCTTCGCGGAAGGCCACATCATACATGTCTTGGCTATAGAGGTATGTGGTCTCTTCAAACAGCCGGTAAAACCCTTATACAGAAACTCCTCCTATGTCAGAGAACTTCAATGCACACAGGAGGAGTTCATTCACCACAATGTCAGAGACAGCTCTGTGTGTGGATTTCCATTGCTTGCTATATAGCTAGGCTCAATATTGCAGAGTGGTGTAATATGACCTCTCAACATTCTGCATGTGCAATGGAGCACCTGAGGCACTCTGTCTGAATGCAAAAGATCTCTATTTATTATATATAACTGGTAGTTCCTCTTCAAAAGAGAGGTGATGAAAAGGAAAAGGTGGGGGAACGACCCTTCAAACTATATTCTGGAAATGTAACTGCATTCTCCATATATACCATTAACACTCCTATACATAGTGAAGCTTTTAAAAATGGAGGCTCAGTCATTATTCATATTGTATTATTGCTTCTCCATTTGAGCAGACATCACTTGATGCCCACAATTAATGAGCTCTAGTCCTTTTTCTAATTAAGGAACAAAGATTCGTGTGTGCTGGATATAGAAAGCCACTGTCTACAAAAAGCATTTAAACAAGAGAAAAATCCTTCTAATTACCTTAAAATAGGACTTTTGATATCTCTGAACATAATAGGATCAAGAAATTAGAGCACTTGCAACATCAGTTGCAAATAAGCTTTTAATAAACATTATGCAAAGGTAATGGTATTCTTTACTACCGCCCCATCCCCACCCCCACCAAATAATAGAAACTTATAGATATCACTTCTTACATTTTTTTGTAATTAATGTTTTGTAATGAAAATGCACCACATAAATTATATTATGACTATGGGACATCATATCTGAAAAGCGGAAAAATTAGAAGGTAGCTATTAGAGTATAAAATATCTTTAGACTACAGTCGATTAGGATTCAAACATGTAATTAAGAAAGTCAGAAAGATAACCTCACTTTATACAGTAATTAGGGCGGTTGGAAATAGGATACCATCTCTTAAAGTGTTACAAATACACCACACCACTAAATAATCCGTATTGCTGGGGAAGAATACTTGCTATCAAGGGCAAAGCTGCTATACGCTGAGGTAACAGCAAATGACAGACTGTTGTTCAAGTCCATTAGCTGCTATGTGATAGTAGCACATTCACTAGCCCACGACCTGTGAAAAATCTTAGATCTCTTTAAATCTTTGAATTGGATTGCTGCATTAATTCTTAAGAACTGCAATCCTTCAACCAAGTCAAATTACCCTCATTAACCGGGGGGGGGGGGAGAAACTGCCTCTGCGATGTTTTTTAGAAAAAGATATTTATTACCTATAATCACTTTCCCTTACTGCTCCTAGAAGTATTAAAAATGGGTGGGAGAAGAAAAGAAAAAACTTTGGGGGAGGGGGGAGAAACCCAGACACTATTTCAGACATTAGGTGGGAATGTTAATAAACTCTACAGTCCTGTATGGAAATTAAAATGCACATAGATAAAGGTACTGGAACAAAAGGAATCTCAATTAATCTTGAGGAAAGGATAAAGATTTGGAATGATCTTTGTCTGCCTCTGACACAAACACAATAGGTGGGGTAGAAATTCTCCCATTATCTGAGGCTTGATTAGAACACTACTTCATAATTAGACATGTTAGAAGTATTGTCATCAACCAGAAGATTCATGTACTAACTAAAAGGTCTCAGAAGCCAGTTCAAGACTTCTACTCATTAACAACATCTGCTATTAATGTTTAACTCTCATAAACATGCACAAGGGCATTCAGCATACAATAAAGATTTAAAACAAATATTTTGTTGTTCTGTTTTTGCCCTTGCGGAGATCTGTGACAACCCCACAAATGCTGAGCACTTTTAAAAAACAACTAGGCAAGATAACAGAAGGGTATTTGTTCTTTGCAAGAGACAATCTTGCTCTTTCAGCAGGGTAGAATCATTTAATAGAAAACAGGGGGGAGAGAGAGAAAGAGAGAGACATACATTTACAGTGCTCCCTCCCCCTCAGGCACATTACTTTGCAGATTTTTATTTTTAAAAAGCAGAAAATAAAAATGCACACACATCTCAAGTTTGCATTAACTGTTAGAATGAGGAGTGAGTTGTGGAAAGGGGGTTTATGGAAGGTAAATCATTACCCGACTGGATAACGAAATGCAGAGGCTTTGCCTCCACATCTAGCTACCACCAAGGCTGGTGCCCCTGCCATCCCCAATGATGTGAGAGGACAAGAAGTATGAGAAGCAAAACAACTGTGTAACAGTGTTTTTGCATGGTGCACAAATTAACCCCACTGGGAGAACTGTAGCCAAGGCCCTAGTATTTTTCCTTCCTTATTTCTTTATCTATCTATGTTAAGTTTCTCTTAAATGGTATCTACAGCAGTGGTCAGCAACTGGAAGCCACTGGGCCAGATCTGGCCTCTGAGGTAGCTTTACCCTGAACAGGGCCAAAGGTGGCTCCAATCTTTAAAAAACAAAAACCCTTTCCTAAATAAAACAGAATGTAGCATTAGGGCCAAAACAGATGAGATGTGGTGCCCGTGAACTGAATTAGGGTGGTGGCATGGTGAGACAGGGGAAAGCGTTAAGTCATATGCTTTGACCGAGTGCAAAAATGTTGAAATCGGATAGTGAATCTCTCTCAAAAAAGAAGGCCTCGCTCTAACCTGAAGTAGGCTGCATATCAATAGAAGCTTCAAATATATTTCAGTCAACTGGATGTTTTTGTGCTTGGTCCAGTAAAGTATACATTTTATGATCAGATTTGTAGACTTAAGAGTCTGTATAAACAAGTGTTCAAAAGAATTGCCATTTTTGCTCCCCAAGATAAGGATGATTTGATGCCAACATTTAAATATTATGAGCATATATGGTTGTTTTTGGTCCAAAAAAGCTTGAATGATATAAAGATGCATAATTTATTTAGTTTAGTTTATTCATCAGGATTTATATACTGCTTAATAAAAACAAATAAATCTTTTTACATAAAATTATATAAAATATTCATTAAAACAGCCAAACTAGTTTGGTTATTGCAATTTTACCTATGTGGTTCCATTTCAATATGTGTACTTATATTATTTTCTATTAATTCCATTAAACCATTAAATAATACACTTATATTATAGTAGGATAGTAGATGCAAATATTATGCATATGTATGACAAAACAAGCAAAAGGATCCATTAGTAAGTACTGACAAAAAATATAAATATGTACATGTAAACATTCTAAGTGTGTCCCGCCCCCCTTAATTGACTCTTGCTTTACTTTTCATTTATCTCCAATCAAATAAGTACGAAAGACATGTTGGCCATCTTTATAGGTTTATTTACGTTCTCCTCCCCCTGACAAGAATGATTACAGCGGTACCTCAGGTTAAGAACTTACCGTATTTTTTGCACCATAACACTCACTTTTTTCCTCCTAAAAAGTAAGGGGAAATGTCTGTGCGTGTTATGGAGGGAATGCCTACGGGTGGCATGCCTACGGATTTTCCTCCTCTAAAAACTACGTGCGTGTTATGGTCGGGTGCGTGTTATAGAGCGAAACATACGGTAATTCGTTCCAGAGATCCGTTCTTAACCTGAAACTGTTCTTAACCTGAGGTGCCACTTTAGCTAATGGGGCCTCCCGCTGCCACCGTGCCGCCGCCATGCGATTTCTGTTCTCATCCTGAAGCAAAGTTATTAACCTGAGGTACTATTTCTGGGTTAGCGGAGTCTGTAACCTGAAGCGTCTGTAACCCAAGGTACCACTGTATTTGAAAAAAGCAGGGAGTCCATGTTTTTTTTCTACTACCGTATTTCTGTTGAACTCTTTTTATAAAGCCTTATAAAATTGAAATGTAAGAGGGAATGTGATGAAATGGTATTTATAGCAAAAACTTCTGCTCGCCAGCATTTTACACATAGACATGTGCATCTTCATTTCTATGCCATACCTCTGCACACTCTGATGGGTCCACTGGCTGTCTACTAGTCATTAAAAAGGGGAATCCACTCATCACATAGAACAGTTTTGACAGGGCTTGCATGCAGAGGGCTGGTATAATGGTTTTAAACATTTGATTTGATGCTCATCACCAATTGCCAATGACACACATCCTGAACAGGATGTGCCATTTAAACAAATATCTATCTATCTATATATATACACACAAAAGTAAGCGCAGCCTTGCTTGGTTCCCTTGTACAGCTTGAACCCAACTGTTAGCTCGAATGTATGAACAGCAGAAAATGCTCAATGTTATAAAGGTAAAAGTTTAGCTGTTCTTACAACTCTATCCGGGGGAATTCAGTGCTGATAGAGCCAAGCTATGATTACAGCAAGGCCTTATGTGATACTGGCTTTTGATGTGACGATGTTGCAAAGACACGTCTGGGAGATATGCATACTCCTGAAGTTAAGACAACAGCAGCAGCAAAAGCCTACTTCAAGTGAGGAAGATGTGGAGGAAAGTGAAATTCTTAAATGTTCTTCTATGTGCCTTTAAATCCGGCAACCTCCTGGTTGGAAGACAAGGTCATTCTTCAGTTTTGCCAGAGGGAGGAGCTTTCTACTCTCCAGACTAGGACAGGTGGAGTAGGAAAACTTGCATCTTGCCTGTTGCCTTGGATTCCTTTCTTCCAGTGCTCATTCAAGTCTACACCACCCCTTCTCCTTTCTTAGGGCTGCTTGCCTGCCCCTGAAACTGGAAGAAATGCATAGGACGAAGAGGAGAGAAGGGGCAGGAGAGGAAAGGGAGAAGGGCAATGTTGCCAAGACGGGGGTAGGGATACTGCCTACACGGGATGATGTCAAAAGGCCCAATGCAGAGAGTCCTCTCAAACCTGGAACCATTCCTAAATACCGTACAATATTAGAACTTCAGAAAGTTGAAGACAAAACCAGGATATTTCTCAGCTACTGCCCACAATTAAAGAGCCAAGTCATGGACTCAGATCCTATACTTAGAGCTTAGGGAGAGGCCTAGAGACTGGCTGTCAATGGCTATTTTAGTACCATGTAACAAAGATGCCTCAGCGTGATGTGTAACATATTTAAGATGGGGGCACTTAATGGCTCCTCCTCCATCCCTTGCTTGCTACCTCCCCTTTGTACCAGGCAAGCCAAACCAAAACCAATAATCAAAGCCTCAACTGGAATTCCAACCCCAGCAATAACTTTCAACAATAATGGTAATTGCGGAAGCAATACAGCTCGGTAGCAGAACACATACTTTCTCAGGTTCAAACTCTGGCCTTTTTAGACAGAATGGGAAAGGCTCCTGTCTGAAACCCTGGAGACCTTCTGCCATTAAGTGCAGACAACACTATGATCGATGGATCCATTGGCCTGACTAACTATAAAGCTGCTAGAGATGCTCCTTTGTTCCAGTATATAGATATTTTCATACGTAAGGGTGGTTATTCAAGGGGATGAGTATATATGATTGGACAGGTGAACACATTGTGAAGGCAAGGAATGTTAGTATTAAAACTGGAAACTGTGAATGAAAAGCATGGCACAAGAGAAAGTGTATTGTCAGGGAACTGCCATCTGAGACTAAGGAGGTGAAAGGGCTCATGGAGGGTGAGAGAGACCATTCAGCGGAGGAGGGGACCAGCAGGGGGAGAAGTGGAGTTCCAAGGGAAAGTGAGTCGGAGGGAGGGCTCAGAGACACTTCAAGCGGGAGCAGCGGGGAGATTTCAGGACCTCCTGTAGGGACACCCACTCCTCGGCGGAAACTGTCACGCCGAGAGTCCAGAAGACGCGTTTCCGTTAAGGAGCTTTTATGCTGGAAGAAGTTCCGTAAACGCCCACTGTCCGATTCAACGAGCGATTGATGGAGTCATGTTTAAGGAGCTCCATCACAGACAGAGGTTTGGGGACTTAGCCAAACTCTGAGGGATTAGGATTTTACGCACAAGCAGCTCATCATCCCATCACAGCAATCGGACAGTCCCTGAAAGCAGCTTGTGCAGAGAGGCATCATGAGTAACCCAGCCGGAGCCGGAGGAGCAGCAGGAGCTGGAGAGGGTCCAAGCCTGGAAGAAAGGTACAGAGTGTTGGAACTCCAGCTAGCAATGCAAACGGCGAGGCTAGAAGAAAGGAGGGCGCAGGATGCCGAAAAGGCAAAAGGCGCTACACTAGCAAGAAAGATGCCAGGAATGGTGCAGAAGTTTGGGGGGGACCCCAGGAACTACCAAGCCTTTAGGACAGAGATGCAGTATGCTCTTGAACTGCAGTTTAATGACTTTCCCGACGAGGCATCGAGAGTGGCGTTTGTGATTGGCCATCTCGAAGGAGGGGCGAGAGATTGGGTCAGACCCCTGATGGCAGGGAATAGTGACATGCTGAAGGACGCGAGGAAGTTTTTTCGCGCCATGGATTTGATGTTTTCCAGCGAGATTGAACAGGGGCTGGTGCGCAGACAATTGATGGCGTGCAAACAGGGGAGCCGATCGGTTCGTGAGTACTGGACTGAGTTTACAATGTTGATACATAGATTGGGGTGGGACCTTTTGGCGGAACCCATTCAAATGCTCTTTGAAGAGGGGCTTTCTTCGGCGGTGAAAGATGAACTTTCCCGGGCGCCCAGGGCGGAGTCTATGGACCAGCTGACCAAATCAGCGCTGACCATTGGAGCACGCCAGGAGGCAAGAGCCTTGGAGAAGCGGGAGGGGAAAGGAGAGTGTTGGAGGGATTTCCGCATTCCAGAGATTCCAGAACCAAGTTTCCCGCCAGGAGAGCCGATGGAAGTTGGAACAGCACGCGCGAGCGCAGTTTCAAATCCCAGTGAAGGGAGGAAGAAGGAGGGAAAGAGCGCCAAGAAATGTTATCTCTGCCAGCAGCCAGGTCACTTTGCCAGAGTCTGCCCGCAAAGAAAGGAATGGCAAGGGATGGCTGGAGCTGTTGGGGGGAAGGAGGAGGAAGTCCAGGAGCCAGTAAAAGCCAACGCCTGTCTGCCTCTGTCAGGGCACTGCAGACAGGCCAAGGAGCAGTAAAAGTGCCCACTCCGGAACCTCCAAGACCAGCCCTAGTAATAGAGGTGTTGCTAGAGCTGGCAAACGGATACCCACTAAAGACTAAGGCGCTGCTGGACTCAGGCAGCTCCTGTAATTTTATGAGCAAGGAGTTTGCAGCTGAACACCAGATACAGACACTCCCTTTAAGCAACCCCCTGCAGGTCACCACGATCGATGGGAGGGAGCTGCTGGGAGGAGAAGTCAGCCTACAAACCGTCCCAATGGTTATGAGGGTGGCCAGGCACACTGAGAGGATAGCGTTCAATGTAGCCACCCTGGGAGGGGCTCCAGTCATTTTGGGAATGAGCTGGCTAGCGTTGCATGACCCGCTAGTGGGCTGGCATCAGAGAGTGTTCTCCTTTGGGTCAGCACATTGTCTGGAACACTGCAGAGAGGGAAAGGTGCCAGAAGGGGCAAAAGCCTCTCTAGCAGGGACGGAAGTGGCGGACAAAGGGAAGGTGCCCAAACAATACGCTGACCTGAGCAAGGTCTTCAGTGAAAGGGAAGCAGATAAATTACCACCGCACAGAGACTTTGACTGCCAAATTAATCTGGTCCCTGGGGCCCAGCTCCCCGTGGGCAAGCTGTACGCCATGTCAGACAGGGAAATGCAGGAGTTAAGGGAGTTTATTGATAAAAACCTGAAGAGGGGCTTCATCAGAGAGTCCAGAGCGGTGGGGGGGAGCCCAGTGTTTTTTGTGGACAAAAAAAACACGGATAAACCGAGATTGGTCGTGGACTACCGGGCCCTAAATGCCGTGTCAGAACCAGTGACTTTCCCCATGCCCAGGATTGATGACATTTTGACCAGGGTGAGGAAGGGAAAGATATTCACGAAACTGGACCTGAGAGGAGCATACAACCTGATACGAATAAAGAAGGGGGATGAATGGAAAACCACCATGTTCACCCCTTTGGGGGCGTTTGAATATCTCGTTATGCCATTCGGATTACAATCAGGCTCCGCCTGTTTTCAATCGCTCATGAACCACGTACTGGGACCTTTGCTCTACAAGAATTGCGTGGCCTTCCTCGATGACGTGCTGATATATTCAGAGAATGAGGAGCAGCATGTAAAGGATGTCAGGGAAGTGCTGAGCCAGCTGCAAGCAAACCAGTTGTGGGTGAAATTGGAGAAGTGTCAGTTCCACACCAAGGAGGTGGAATTCCTGGGGTACTGCTTATCAGACAAGGGATTAGCCATGGATCCAGGGAAGGTCCAGGCGGTGCTGGAATGGAAGACACCGAAAACGAAAAAAGATGTGCAAAGGTTCTTAGGGTTTGGGAACTTTTACCGTAAATTCATCAAGAACTTTGCCCACTTAACGGCTCCCATCACGGACTGTCTAAGCAGCAAGAAGAAATTCGTTTGGACGGCGGAGGCGGAGCATGCTTTTGAGGAATTGAAAAGGGCATTCGCTTCGGAAGAACAGCTCCTGCATGTGGATTTACAAAAACCCATGAGAGTGGAAACTGATGCCTCAGACCGGGCGGTGGGGGCGGTGCTGCTTCAGCCAGGGAGCAATAAGTCGGAATGGAGACCGTGTGCCTTCTTTTCGCGTAAGCTGAACAAATCCGAGAGGAACTACACGGTATATGACCGAGAACTACTCGCCATTCACGAAGCGTTCCGGAGATGGAGACACTTACTAATTGGCGCACAACATAAGGTGCAAGTGTGTACGGACCACAAGAATTTGGAGTATTGGAGAACGGCACGGGTGCTCAACCAACGACAAGTGAGATGGGCCCAGGAGTTCTCCAAATTCCATTTTGAAATTTGCTATGTGCCAGGTCCAGAAAACATCAGAGCGGACGCTCTCTCTCGCAAACCTGAATATTTGGAGGGGGAGGGAGCGCCGGAAGAGAGACATATTATCCCAGAGGACCACTGGGTGTGTGGTGCGGCCTGGGTGGGGCAAAGAGAACTGGTAGAGGGAACGGTAAATGATGAGTACGCCCAGGACAAGCTCAGAGGTCTAAGGAGAGAGGGAGAAGACCCCGGGGGTTTTGAAGAAAGAAACGGGGCATTGTATTACAGAGGGGCGCTATATATACCCGAAGGGGAATTGAGGGGGAGAGTACTCAAACAGCTGCACGACAATCCCACAGCGGGGCATTTTGGGCAACACAAGACCATGTGGTTGGTGACCAGGGAGTTTTGGTGGCCCAAGGTGAGGGAGGATGTACGGGAGTATGTGAGAAGGTGTGACCAATGCCAGAGAGCCAAAGGAGAAAGGCGGGCACCAGCGGGGTTATTAGAACCGTTACCCACACCAGAACGACCGTGGGAGGCGGTGTCGATAGATTTTATGACTGATCTGCCCAAATCCCAGGGGAAAACCGCCATACTAGTCGTAGTAGACCTGTTAACTAAGATGGGTCACTTTGTAGCTTGCTCACATGCAGTCACGGCGGAAGAAACAGCGAAATTGTTTGTAGAACATATTTTCAGACTGCATGGCGCCCCCTTGAGGGTGGTTTCCGACAGAGGGAAACAGTTCACGTCCAGATTCTGGAGGAAACTTATGAGCTTATTGCACGTAGAGGTCAACTTTTCGACTGCCAGGCACCCTGAGACCAATGGGCAGGCGGAGAGAGCAAACGGTATTCTCCAACAATACCTGAGGTGTTATGTCAATGACAGAGAGAACGATTGGGTCGAAAAGTTGGCACTAGCGGAATTTGCTTACAATAATGCTGAGAATGTGTCCACCGGGATGAGCCCCTTTTTGGCTAATTATGGGTGCCACCCCAGGGCGTTTCCAGGGGAAGGAGGGGAAAGATGGAGTGTTCCGGCCGCGGAACTTTTTGTAGAAGAAATGGAAGCGATCCATCGTCAACTCCAACTCAACTTAGAAAGGGCCAAGGAAGAATATAAGAGGCAGGCAGACAAGAGCAGAAGGGAAGGTGAAACAATTAGGGTGGGGAGTCGGGTCTGGCTATCAACCCAAGGGTTGCCGTTCAAGGGGGGTTGCAAGAAATTGAGACCCAAAAGATTGGGACCATTTGAGGTCATCCAACAGGTCAACCCAGTGGCGTTCAGACTCCGGTTACCGAACCACATGAAACTGCACCCAGTATTCCACAGGTCATTACTGTCACCATACAGGGGGGAAGGTGAAGGGGTATCCACACGGGGGCCAGCCATAGAAGAAAGGGAAAGCCGCAACCATGTGGCGGAAATCATCGACTCCAGGTGGAAGGGTAATCAGGTGGAGTATTTGGTCGCGTGGGAAGGGGAACCGGAGTCGGAAAACACCTGGGTGAAGGCAGAGGAGGTCCGTGACGAGATCTTGATCGAAACGTTCCACCAAAGGTTCCCCAGGAAACCTCAGCCAGTAGCGAGGTTTCGGAGGGAGTACTTTGGCACCACCGACGATGAGGAGGAACTGGAGGGATTCAGGGAATCGGAGTTGGAAGGAGGAACAGACTCCGATGAGGAGGAGTACTTGGAAACCGGAGACAGCAAAAGGTGGAGGGAAGTGTTCGAAACTTCGGAAGATGAGGGAGGTTCCTTCAGGGGTTTTGCTCCCTCGCCTCCCGCAGAGGAGGGGAGGGAAGGGGGTGAAGGGGGCCCTGGAGGGGAGGTGGATGTCAGGGAACTGCCATCTGAGACTAAGGAGGTGAAAGGGCTCATGGAGGGTGAGAGAGACCATTCAGCGGAGGAGGGGACCAGCAGGGGGAGAAGTGGAGTTCCAAGGGAAAGTGAGTCGGAGGGAGGGCTCAGAGACACTTCAAGCGGGAGCAGCGGGGAGATTTCAGGACCTCCTGTAGGGACACCCACTCCTCGGCGGAAACTGTCACGCCGAGAGTCCAGAAGACGCGTTTCCGTTAAGGAGCTTTTATGCTGGAAGAAGTTCCGTAAACGCCCACTGTCCGATTCAACGAGCGATTGATGGAGTCATGTTTAAGGAGCTCCATCACAGACAGAGGTTTGGGGACTTAGCCAAACTCTGAGGGATTAGGATTTTACGCACAAGCAGCTCATCATCCCATCACATGTATCTTTCATTGCACCAGCCAATGGTTAAAAATACAGTATACACAAGTTTTTGAAGCACATGTTCTTCTTCAGACATGGATACTGAAAACCAAAATAAAGTACAATTAAAAGTTGCCACATGTCCAGACAGTTGATTACCAGTCTGTGGCTCATCCAGAAATATGAAGCTCATGGAGAAATACACTGTTAACATTTATTGATTACAGGGAAAACAGAATTTTCTGAGCATAATGAATATGTTGTTCAGTGGAAAAATAATTGAAAGATAAGCTGCATGCCAATTTTAAATAAAGTGTACTCATATGCTGTGTATAGAGCTTGCAGATTTTATTCCATACTGCTTTTCTCCTGTAGAAGCCCAATATTTACTGCTAGCCTTCAAATTCACTTTCATATTTGCACCTGCAAAGTTGTTTGTACATTAAGCGTTTAGAATATACCCAAGGTAACCAGGACATAAGGAGGGGGGGGACCACTTTCTTATGGGCAAAAATGTGCACATATGCTACAAACAAGCACGTGCATGTATGAGTGTAAGACCAGGGGATGAAAGAACAATTATGTTTGCCTAAAATGCATATTTACATTATGAGAGTTCTGAAAAGACTTTCAGAGCAGTTTTTTAACCCCCCCCCTGGAAATCTTTAAGATCATTTACATGGAGTAAAGTGTTCTTATATTATATAGAAGCCACAAGTGTGAAAGTTCACTCCACTAGCTTAAAGTTAGGCAATCATAATATATGTCACAAAGAGAGTCCCATGAGCATATGCATTTCAAGGATAGCCTTTAACATGGACATGGACTGCGACTCCTCAGCTTCAACCTTTGAACAGCCTTCGGCATTACCTTGATCATAGGAATTGTGGTTTAAATAGTTGCCGCCATCTTGGATCCAAAAGGTAGGTGGTATTAAATTACTAAATGCAATTTATTTTACTGCGCAGGGTTTCCCTGCTGCTGCAGGAATCCATAAGCTTTCCTATAGATAGCACCATACGAAGAAGGGCCATTCATTTGGATTTCAACAACACAACAACAAATAAGAAGACATAAGAGGAAACTGGCTTTGGTTACAGTAGGCTGCAGTGCTGACTCAGATGCTGACAGCTGACCCTGTAGCCTGCCAGTGGTCAACTGACCTCCAAAATCAACAGGAGGCAAAATGCCCTTTGAAGTCCTTCTTTCTAGACAGGACTAGCAAGCTGTCCTGCATCTCCTCTCCAACTTGTCAGTTAATATATTTCTTGTCTCTGATCTTCCATTCCTGTTTTCCTAATCTGGTAATTAACCTCCAATCTGTATGACTATGCTTCCCACCTGTGCCCCATGTGACCACCACCTTACCTGAGAATAGTTGCAATTGAAGGGGTGGGACAAAGTCCCTCTAAAACAGAGCTTTCCAATCTGTGTGTTGTGACACATTAGTGTACTGGCTGCAGTGCTTAGGTGTGTCACGCAAATGCTCCCCGTGCTCCTCCTAGGGCTGGAAAGGGGTTATTTTAACCTCCGGTTTGCTAGTAAAACTGAATTACTGTGTCGCAAAATGATGCATGTCTAAAAAGTGTGTCACCAGCATGAAAAGTTTTGAAAGCTCTACTCGAACACAGTGTGTCTCAACCAGGGAGCATGCCGCCCTAACGGGGTATACAAAGATTTCATGGGGGCAGGGATTTATTTATTTTTTAATGTAGAACTTAAGTAAAAAAACATTTAAACCCATTTGAAAATTCAAATAAAAGAATCACGGCAGCCAGGTTTGAAAGGCGGAAGGCTTGGATTTTTATGTTGGCTAGAAAGGGGCATGGGTTTAGAACATTGTTCTAACATATTTTAGTAAGCCAGAGTAATATAGTAGGTAGAATGCCAGGCTTGAAATGGGGGTGCCTACGTTCCAAACAGTGCTTAGTCATTAAGCTCTTATGGGGGTGACTTGGGGTCATTCACACTCTTCCAGCCTAACCTATCTCATGGGTTTATTGAACAATAAAAAATGAGGGGGAGCATGAGTGCCTTGTGAACTGGACGGTGGAAATAGGAAACAAATAATTTAAAAGTATCGCATATCAGCCTTTACTTTGACTATGTTGAATTATTTAGACTAGTCCAGCCTGTTTAGACTTCAACTCATCCTGCTATCTGAAGTTAATTACTGTGAAAAATAAAATGTACTTGACTTATTAATCTCATCACCATAAAACAATGTGATAGCCTGAATCAACTACTCCAAGTACTTCTAGAACCATCTCCAAGTCTTTTTCATACATCTTCCTGCACTTGCTCATCCAGAATACACCCTCAACAATGATATTGTGCTATGGAAAGAAAGAAACAGAAAACAACAACAGTGACCTATCTAGTTATAACCCTACTTATTTACTGATAGCTCTTACCATGGACATAAGTTTCCAAAATTAAACTGTAAGGTAGACGATTCACAGGACACAAATAACCCATCCCATCCACAAATTTCAACAGAATTTATCTCCACATCCATATTTTCAGAGGGGGGTGGTCAGATTTATCTCCAAAGAAAATATAAGGATTCTCTTCACTTCTTCCAAAGAATTGTATTTTAATACAGGAGACCTGAGAACCAATAAAAAAGGCAATTTAACAATATCGCTAGTGTGTCACCAATCACCATAAAGGCCTGGAGGCTCCAACATACCTACTACAGTACAATAGGCTTGCCACCCTGCTGGTTTTCAATTGACACCCTCCTCCCCATCATGTTATTATTTTTTTATAAGTTAGGCCTAATAGTGGTTTCTAATATTCCTGCTTCGCTCACAGCTGATGGCGTTTTCTGCTGCTAAGCTCTGTTTCTCAGAGACACCTCTGGAAGAAAGAGACATAGAGAGAAGACACTAGTTCACCACAGCTAAAAAAAAATGGAAAGTGTGATTTGAAATGGACACAAAGAGGGGAAGTGATAAGCCTGGCACATGTTACCAGTGCCTATTATCATGTGGGCTATATCACAGAGAATGACCATAGAAACTCAACCTGAGTCCTCTAATATACTGTTAACTGATGGAAACATGAGAAATCCACTCTTCCGTTGCCACCAATAGGGCTTTACTGATGGCCAGGTTTGGTCTAAGCAAGAACTGCATTTCGAAAAGCATGGGGGACAGGAAATGGCTAACAGAATCCCCACTTAATATTCACTTTCCCAGTGATTTCAAATTAATGGTCATAAAAATAATGAGCATGTTTAAACGATGCTTACCTCTAGAACATGTACCTACTGTGCCTACTCTGCACATAACTGTGGCCAGCTTCAATAATGCCCTTTTAAATGGATAACTGTTAAATTAATATATCTGCTAAAGGAATCAATTTTTGTGCACTCCAAGGTTATGTGTTTAACAGACTTCGATAATTCAATGAAAAATTGAGCTGGTAATGATTTGCAGGCTAAATGAATGTTAAATACTTCAAAGGATTGGACAAACAAGTCGGCAGCAACATTTTTATGGGTTCACTTCCTTCAAGGGAACTTAAAGAGCCTGCCTTTTTATTGCTGCAAATTCTAGACACCTTTTTTTACCCCTCAGCATCTGTTTGAAATATGGAGTAGACAATTGGTTTTTTGGCTCTGACTCAGGTGGTTGAAATACAGGACAAACAGACTACTGTATATAAGCTTTCCTCCAGCAATGAAATTTTTTATTAACTCTCTTGCATAGCAAACTCTGCTGCCTAGCTTCCAATCCCTACAGAATCATCAAGGAATGTGGCTAGTTATTAATTCTGGTGGTCAAGCACAGGGTGGATATGTTGAGACTTGTCTGCAATATGTAACCTCACATTTCAAAGAGCTACAGAGGGATAGGGAAAAAAATAAATGAATTCTGATTCAGTCATCATTCACATGTGTAGAATTCAAAACTAAATACTAGCTATGTACATAAATATGTCACTCTTCTCGAAAACTTCTAGCCAAGGAAAACAAATCCCAGAGTGGAGGGGTGCAGAATGATCATTAAAAGTCTTAACTTTGCCTAACCTTCAAGCTGTTTCCAGTCTACAGCAGCAGTGTTTAAAAAGGTGAACTTGATAACTGTCACAGCGATACCCAAAGTCACCTGGCCTAAGGGCTGATCGGGACAATGGAACCACCGCCACATCCAAACTGCTTTCAGTTCCTAGCAGTGTGGAACCTGGTGGCGGTTCTTTCCTTCTTTTGCTACACAAGCTCACAACAATGGACCAGCTAGTGGATCCTCAGCCAGTCCTGCTCTGCCCCTGAAATGCCCGGTTTGGGGGGTCTTGCACCAACTTCTGCTAGTGGGAACACGACCAGCAATACCTCTTCAAACGTCTGCACCTTTAGCAGGCACTACAGGAGATTCTGTGGTGACTGTGTCCCCACCAATGGTAGAGTCTAACCCCCTTCTCAGAGCACAGATCAGGGATTAGGATTACTAAAGAATGTAAGGAAGGAAAACAAGGATAAATATACAATAAAAATAATATAATCATCCTTCCAAAATATGTTTGAAAATTGTTCATATGACAAAGGCTTCAAAAGTTTAGGTGTAACCCACCAACCACATGTCATCAGCAATGAAAAACCATTGTGTATTTTAATGTATCAGAAACATGCACACTCTACACTTTCTTCCAAAGTTTCTGATCACCATGTAAGGTGTTGCACACTGAAAATTTGCATGGGTGTAGTTCCTCTCAAATGCATAGGATGGAACAGAAGAAGGAGTTGCCCTGTGATGGTTTTCCTCTGAAGATAACTAAATGAAGATATGATCTTGATAATTTTAATTGAGATTTTGCCCCAATGACCCATGAAGTACTAATGGGGATGACTAATGGGCCAAATGTGGCCTAAAGGATGGACATTCCTCATCCTTGCTCTAGAAGATGATGTCTATCAGGAGCTAGATAGGATGTGTCTTTTGTCTGTTCCTCTCCTTTTGGACCACCTTGCTGGGATAGGGCAACCATTTTGTGGTGGCTCTAGTCATTCCTTTTGGGTAGAAGGTGATGCTGGGAGACTCATGGTTTTTTGACCTGCAGGATGCTGTCTCCTATACTTTTCAACACCTACATGGTTTGTCATCAGAAATCTGACAACAGCTCTATCTATAGCTCTTCCCACTGAAGGCAGACCTAGCAACCAAGATAGAACTGCGGTTCCTGTCAAGGGTTGGATTAGATGACCCTTGGGGTCCCTTCCAACTCTACAATCCTATTATTCTAAGGCTGTCTGAAGATGACTACCACTGAAACAATATTTGAGCTCTACTCTTAGGGATTCTCCAGCATGAGCCCTGCATGGAGCTGTCCAGGGTAGCACTGATGCCTTGCCTCACCTCTGAACTGCTGAGGTGATTGCTCAATACAGTACACAATTGTCTTGCAGCTGTGAGGCTGGGAACCTTATGTACTCCCTGCACATTATTGAATCCTGCCTTTCCAGGGCTCTAAAATGTGCAAGGCGCCTCCATGAGTTCAGAAGTCTTCCCACACAGTCCCCATCACAAGCAATGGAAGCAACACAGGGTATGGGGAGACAGAAGTAGCATGTTCATCTCTGCTGCCTTCCCCACCCAAATGTGTTAACTCTACACTTTCAGATAACTCGCGAATAGGGTTTTTATGGAAGTAAGAAACATTTTTTAAAATTTTTATATATAAGTGGAAAATTATTTCACAGTGTTAAACTAGAGATATGTATTTCTGCATAGCACTTTTCCATCACAGTGATCAAACAATGCTATTAGAGTAATATAAATCGTATTTACACAAGTGTCATTGTTTCCACGCCCCTTAGACTTACGGCAGCTGCTCCTGGACTCCTACCTCCCCTTCACTGTCTTCCCATCATACCCTGCTCATCACAGGGGAAATAAAACAACACAGCCTCTGCCTCCTTCCCCATTTTCCTGACTCTCTCAGAGGCTTATAAGCCAACAGAGGAGGCTAGAAGTTTGCAACCTCTCATCAGCCCCATCCTTACCCAACTGCAGTCTATCTGGTGGGTTGGCCCACTTGTGAGCAAGCGGGTGGTCTAGCAGCTTTCCCCCTCACAACTGGTTTTATTTAACACAGCAACCCTCAAATCACTGATTCTGAAGCATTTTCACCTACTTTAGGAATACAAAATTTATAGGTGCTACTTTCAAGACCCATATGCCAGAGTAGATCTAGGGATGAGAGAGAAAGAAGCTGAATTTACTTGGGAGTAAGCCCCCAATGAAATCAGTTGGACTTACTTCTGAGTAGGCATCATAGGAATGAGCTGTTAGGCACTAAAAATTACATGAAAATTAAATTACAGTTGCTCTTCGGAAAAGTCCCATACAACAGGCTCCAAATAGCCCACAAAATGAAATCATTCTTCAGCAAAGGTTGCAACCACAGTATACACAGGCCCGTGGGAATATCATGAAGACTGTGGGATTGGATCTTTAGTTGCTAAAGAGACATCTTCCTTCCTCAATGCATTTTAATCAGGCAAATGTTTTGCCTGCTTTTATAAGGTTTCGACTAAAGAATATTTTATAAAAACCAAAGGCCTACCTACAGCGCTGCTTTGCACTGCCAAAAGCCAATTATGTTAACACAAATAAAACTAAACAAACAAAGTCTCTCAGTGTCTCTCTTAACTTCTGGACTGCCTTCCCCAGGAATAAAAGAACTCTGCCAAAGACAGTGTGTAAGCAGGCAAGAAAGTACATAAATTAATGGTTAGGTCCTACTCAGGCTGGTAAAATTTCCAGTGGCAGGTCCCAAACCTGTATAAACCTCATTTCCATCACAGTTCTGCCCAAGGACAAGAAGGACTGGATGGTACAATGGACAGTATGTTGTGCTTGGCATAGAAGACTCCATTTTAATTCATAACTCGGTCATGAAGCTCACTGGATGCTTCTAGGCATGACACCAACTTTCAAACTAAGGTTATTCTAATTATACTGAAATAGGCTATTAAAAGAAATAGAGCAATAATTTTAGTTCTTTAGAAGCAATATTTAATGTTGATTTTCCAATATATCATATCCCCTCCAAACTCAATAATAGCTTACACCAGTGTACATAAAGTCAAGCAGTGGTGAACAGACACTTCTAATATAGCCATCTTTTATACTGGGCATACATTGCAACAGGCCTTATCACCTTATAATACTTAAAACTTTTTGTCACTATTCTATCACAGTTTAAACTTCTAAAAGATTACAAACTAATTATTAGTAACGCTCTGTAAAATAAGTCATCACTACATCAGCATATACAGTGGTACCTTGGGTTACATACGCTTCAGGTTACATACACTTCAGGTTACAGACTCTGCTAACCCAGAAATAGTACCTTGGGTTAAGAACTTTGCTTCAGGATGAGAACAGAAATTGTGCTCCAGCGGCGCAGCAGCAGCGGGAGGCCCCATTAGTTAAAGTGGTGCTTCAGGTTAAGAACAGTTTCAGGTTAAGAACGGACCTCCGGAACGAATTAAGTACTTAACCCGAGGTACCACTGTACTAAAACTGTGCATTTCTAAATGTATTCTCCAAAATTAATATCCAATTTTGCTACTCAAAACACTACCAAGTTTCTCTTTATTTCTGCTTTCTGCCTAACTAGGAACCAATGTTTCCCTTCAGGCATGAAACAAACCTAAAAACAAAACCTGGGATCAGCCATTTGTCTCAGATCCATGTAATCTAACACCTGCAAGTATCTAACAGAGTCTAAGGGAAATCGCCTCCCCAAATTGGTGGGCCTTTGTTGGGCAATTCTGCAGGCCAATCACTCATGGCAGCCACAGCAGAATGTGAGGTGGTAGGACATTCAGGCCTGATCCCTGTGCCAGTTACAAGTTGGCACCCTGACTGGGCCCAGATGAGGCCTGGAGCCCTCACAAATACTTTATTATGGGCAATGTGCTGGGAAAGTCACCTTGGTTTTCCTGGGGCACCTTCACCCCAGGAACAAGCTAAAAATGAAATGCCTAACCCAGGTTGAACATGCAATTAATAATGTCTGCAATATGGGCAGATAGGGAATGAGAACGAGCTGTTTGCTTTATGTAGGTCCAAAAGGTGTACTGATTGTTCATTTAAGAGACAGGTACAGAACCTGTGGCCCTCAAGTTGCTGCTGCATTACAACTTCTGTCAGTCCAAGGAATGATGAGAGGTGTAGTGCCACAACATCTTGAGGGCCACAGGTTCACCATCACTGGTCTAAGACACAGCTGGGCAAGGTGCAAGTGGCGCAGACCAGGACAGCATGGGCCTAGTTCCAGAGACATCTCTCAAAAATCAGAGAGACAGTTCAGTATAGAAAGGAAACTGGTTCACTTAAAAAATGCTGTGAATGTAGTGTATCTTGATTTCAGCAAGGCCTTTGACAAACTCACCCAAGATATTCTTGAAGAAGTTGGTAACCTGTGGGCTGGATGAGGTGTTAGGTGGATTTGTAGCTGGTTGGCTGACCAAACACAAAGAGATCTTATTAATAGTTCCTCATCATCCTGGAAAAAAGTGACAAGTAGGGTGCTGCAGGGTTCTGTCCAGAGCCCATTGATGTTCAATGTCTTTATAAACGACTTGGACAAAGGAATTAAGGGGATGCTCATTAAATGCATAGATGACAACAAATTGGAAGGTGTAGCTAATGCTGCAGAAGACAGAATTGGGATTCAAGATGACCTCAACAGATTGGAGAACAGGGTCCAAACTAACAAAATGGATTTCAATAGGGTCAAAATGTCAGGTTCTACACATGCAGCTACACAAATACAAGATGAGGGTTACCAGACTTGCCAGTACTACAGGTGAAAAGGGACTAGGGGTCTTAGTAGACCACAAGCTTAACATGAGCCAACAATGTGATTCAGCAACAAAAAAAGCTAATACTATTCTAGCCTGCATCAATGGAAGTATAATGTCCAGATCAAGGGAAGTAATAGTCCTACTCTATTCTGCCTTGGTCAGATTACACTTGGAAAATTGTGTCCAGTTCTTGGTAGCACAATTTAAGAGGAATATTGACAAGCTGGAATGTGTTCATAGGAGGGCAACCCAGATAGATCATGAAGGGTCTGGAAACCAAACGTTATGAGGAACGGTCAAAGGAACTAGGTATGTTTAGCCTGGAAAAGGAGACATAGGAGATATGATAGCCATCTACAAATATCTTAAGGGCTGTCACATGTAAGATGGAGCAAGCTTGTTTTCTCCTGCTCTGGAGGATAGGACTCGAACGAATGGCCTCAAGTCGCAAGAAAGGAGATCCCAACTAAACATCAAGAACAACTTTTTGAGAGTAAGAGCTGTTCGACAGCGCAATGGTCTCCCTTGGGAGGTTGTGGACTCTTCTTCATTGGAGGTTTTTAAGCAGAGGTTGGTTAGCCATTTGTCACTGATGCTTTAACTGAGATTCCTGCGTTGCAGGAGGTTGGACTGGATGACCCTTGGGGTCCCTTTCAATTCTATGATTCTATGAAAATTACAACTATGGGGGAAATGGGGAAGCGATAATGGGGTGGGACAAAGCATAATGAGTCTGTAGAGCAACTATTCTGGCTGGCAAGCTGCTTAGAGTGAGGAACTAAGCCTGAGGCTGGAATGATCCGAATCCAGCAAGGTTCCTAATTATCTGATCCAGCTGGGCTGGCAAGTTGCAGAACAACTTCCAGAACACCTCTGCAGAGCAGCAGGAATCAGGTCCTAAGCACTCTGTGGTCTGAATCACAAAGAGGGGCATTGATCCTGTTGCATGATACCCTGGTTTGAGCCTTCTGGTAGCAGGTCTCTGTGGAAGTCATGTCTTTTAGTAAAACTTGACCTTCCTCAGATACTGCACTAGGCTTTCTAGATATGGAGCTATAATCCATACATTCCAATGAACCACTGAAGACCTAAGCACCACTCATCCTACCCACCCCAACCCCAGGCCCAATTCATCTGGGGCAGAACAAAGCATTTGTGTGGCAGACTGCACAGCAGGTAGGTTTTGTGAAAATGTTTTATGGACACATGGGGCGGGAAATGCAACCTTAAGTATCACATCCATAAAAGGTTAAAAACACAATTTTAATATTGCTAGTCATCCAAAACATCCCACATATTAAAGAGTCTCCAGCACTGTAACTTTTGCTGGTCAAAAGCATGAACCTAAGCTACAGAAGGCACAAAATAACCCCAGAGCCTATTTCATCACTGTGGCACTAATTCCAGTTTTACACTGAGAGAAATCCATTCAGCTGAAACCTTGATCCCAACAGAGTAACACTAGTAGCGGCTGGGGGTTGGGAAGGAGGAGGGAGGAAAGAAGGAACTGATCAGACCTCTGGCAGCTATTCAGGAATTAGTATAATGTCCACTGTTGCTCATGTATGAACACACACAATGAATTTCTGTTCCCTCCATCATTGGGAAGTTTCTGGCTATCATTGACAAATGCATATATTCCCCCATCATGCTTTAGTGTGTTTTTCAGCCCCACGTTGCCCTCACTTTTGATTGTGTAGATGAAGTTGAAGTGCACAGGGTATTTACTGATCCAGTTATCTTGTTCTGTGACAGGCAGAATCAATCAATCAAGAGGCCAGCTTTGTGCTTGCATATTCCAGGCACATCTCCGCACTTCAGGATACGAGATCACAGTGTTATCCAGCCAAATTTGATCAACAAATGCAGTTCCCCTGTGCCACAGCAATCTCAGATGAAGATGTTATTATGTGGAACTGAGCAAAGTGATAAAGACAGTGCAGAGAAAGAAAGGAGGGGTGCAGCTGGGCCGTTCTAACTGCCTTGGATGCATTTGTTGTGTGAGCGTGCTGAAAACATCCTTTTTCTTCATTTTTTTTTTAAAAAAGGTTTATTTAAAAAAATAAAAGTCTGCTGTATCTGTCTTCTTTCTCACAAACCTAAAAAATAAGACCTCTCAGGAAATAGCATATATTAAAAAGGGAAATCCTGGTATTTATATTCCACCAATTAATAATATATTTCTGTGATGAGTGCATGCACCACAATTGCAAACTGTTGCACATTTATGGCATGCCACACCCTTATTATAAAAATTGTCTGGAGGGCAAAAATACATTTTACCTTATAACTCTGAGCAGACAGTCACACAGGACCCGCTCCCCGCCCCCACAACAAGCTTCCACCTGGTTGCGACATGATGCATGCAACTGTGTCAGTATTTAAGTGCATTTAAAGCAAAAAATGTACACCAGGATTTTATTTTGCCAATAGCTTTCTACTGCCCTGCAGTTATTTTACATTATTTAATCCAAAATACCATCTTTTTGAATCCACCTTTCTTTTGCTTTTTAAATCTTTAATGGGAGCCGTTGGCAGTCCAGGGGTACAATTATTAGATATCTACAGAAAGAAATTGAAAAATTAATAATACTTTCCTGTTCTGTACTACATATAAAATTATCTAGTCTTAGTGGAATTCTATAGATTCAAACAGGCACACACACCCCCACCATGGTTTAAAAAATAAGATAAAAACCTTAGCCTGAATTAATACAGCCTACATTTAAATCTTTGCAGTCATCAGTTTTAAGTAAAGCTTGGGGGATACTGTATTATGTTTTCAACTCAGAAATTTATTTTAAATCATTTTTAATTAAAGGACATTTATTAAGGCAGCTTATGCTACCTACAGCCTAAAAGCCCAGGTAAAAGTCCCATAAACTAATCATACTAATGATATTAAAATTGTTTATTGCCTTTTTATGGGTTTTCCTACTTAAGTTACCATTTTTCACTACTATATGCAAAATGTGTGACATCATCCATATCAGTTTATTAGGGAGAGTGATATATGTTTTCATCTGACCTTTGTCTAAATAGCCCCTTAGCTGTGGCTGGGGAGGGGGAAGCCCCAGAGTAGTCTATCAGCAAGGGAGCCATATAAAAACAGCTACATCTATTAATGTTTGTTTTCCTTTCACTATTATTAAACTCAAAAGCCAAATCCAACTGGAAAAACGATGCCATTTGAGTTCCCTTGTCATCATGTGATAAGTATGAGAAATGTATGTGCAATAGCCAAATGGCCAATAGACAAAACACCCACTCCAAGTGACGTACTGTTTTCCATACAGCACAGACAAAATCAAAACAACGGAGCTGCTGCAAACAAAAACAAAATCACATTTCCCATAAGCATTCCAGACAGAGCAGTTGTTTTTTTACAGGAAAAGAAGCTGGGAAGGAAACCAGAATGAGAGAGAGAGAGAGAGAGAGAGAGAGAGAGAGAGAGAGAGAGAGAGTCCATACCTCTCCTCCACAAGACAGAACTTTTAAGCAAGCAGGGTTTACACGTTTTGTTCTTAAACACACAACAGTTAACAGCTGAATATGTATTCAGTAATTTCAGCATCCTGCACCCAGACCAGTTAAAAAGATTCAACAACTGGGTCCAGTTTCAATCTGCTTTCTCTGGCATAATGCCAGTAGCTGTTTTGGTGACAAAACCCAGGTTTTACATCAGTATACATGAGGTCAGAACCTGGCCCCTCGATTTCAAACGAAAAATGAAATCCAGCCCAAGGGACTGGTCCCATTCACAAAAAAACAGTAAGGTCGCAGGTTAGGGAGCAAAAGTGTGAGTTGGTTTTTGTTTCATTTTTTGCAAAAAGTAATGGAATGGGAACAATTAGATTGGAAATTTCGGTGCTGTGTGTTTCAAATAGAATTTCAAAAAAGGAGAAACACTTCAAATTGCTCCTTTGGCCATCTGTAGTGTGCCCGGTTAAAAACTGCCACTTGAGAAAATGGGTCTGTGTTATCTTTTTAAAAAATAAATAAAAATAGTAATAATATGACAGACTGCCGTTGGTGTAACTCCGTTAACATATCTGCCTCTGTAAAGTTATGGTATCTGTGCTTAGCTGAGATACCTAGCAATAAATTGTGGCAGCATGGCGAGTATCAACAGCTGCATTTTGCTATTTTAGCTGAGCAGCATAGAGTATCTCCATCAGAGTGAATTCTTGTCAGCTGCGCTCTTTGCTAACACAATTCCTATGTTTTGCCTGGCAGTAAATGGACGCTTCTGCCCCAGCATCATCTAAACAACTCTGTTAACATTTGCCCTCAAGCGTCTCTCTCTTTGTCCAGTCCCTGTCTTCTAACAGATGTCATCCAAGTCTAATCAAGCATAAAATGGTCATAAATATTTCTTTCTGGTAGATTTCACATTCGCATTTCATGCAGGGACATGATATTTTTCTGCTACCTCCAGGGAGTACCTAATGCAAAAACCAGTTACTTACATTCAAGGCTCATGTTCCTTTACTAAAATGCAGCACATGTTCTCAGTTCAGAGACATAAAACACAACACACACACACACACACACACACAAGACTTTATCTTCTTTTGTTTAACTGCCCCCCTTAAATGATGCACACCACAGTTTACACTAAGATATACCATCGCTTCCTGTTTAATGTGAAATCCCCAAAGCCGTAATATACTAGTCTTATGGAATTAAATGCAGTTGAAATACCTTAATTATTGCCCAAAAGAGATTTAGCTCCTAGATACTTAATTGAACTAACAAGCTATTTAACAAATGTGTGAGATAAGAAAGGCAGCTTTCTATTTTGGCTGATTTTATGCACAATTTTACAACCTACTTCATCATATTTAGTTAAAACAATAAAATGAACCTAGGGTATAAATTTGAGGTTCATGCCTATTTAGCAGATGAAAAAAGGAGAAAGATAAGTGTAAGACAACTGATTTCCAGCACTTAAACTTTAATCATTCATAGGGAAACTACGTAGGCTAATTAATTCTGTCTACTTAATGAAAGAAACCACAGCAAAATCATATTCCTTTCTGGCAAACTTCATAGTTAACATGTCAGAATGTAAAATAAAACCAACCTGAGATTATTTTCAAAGCCATATGTCTATTTGTTACTCTTTTCTACCCCCTCCACTGTTATGTTTGTCAAAACAGAAATCTTATACAGCTATTTAAAACAAACCACAAACGCTTAATGATACAGATCACAACAGCGAAGCTTCTCTTCGCTTCTCTTCTCCCCATCCCCCCACCTCCCCTTTCTCTGTTGAGCCTAATATTTGATTACTGTTAGTCAAATCAAGCTTTCAGGCAAATAATCTCCATTTTTTAAGTTAATGAGATGTGGTCATGTCGACAACAGCTTGCAGAAACTTTTGATTCCTGCAGGCTGTGCTGGCCTCTTCTACAGCAACTACTACTGTTTGAACGAGTCACATTTGCCAAAATGACTGATATAGACAAGTGCACATTTAAAAGAGGCACTAATTAAAAAAATACCCACTGGTGTCAATTTAAATACCATGAGAATAAACTGTTATAGTAGCTTGGCTACCATCTCATGGCTTTCTCAGAGCACCTTTAATTCCAACTGATTGGAATTTTCATTGCAAATATACTCTTTGCATAAGAACACATTTTTTCCCTCCTCATCGTGGAGGAATTAAGGGTTTTGATATAATTAAACAAATTATGCTAATATTTGTTTCACATAAGCTATTAAGCAAGCCCCCCAGAACAAGTCCTAATTGAGAAAGCTCCAAAGAGCCGTACTGCTGAGATAAGCAGCAAATTTATACTGTTGATTTTAGAGCACCCATTTACAACTTATTTCTTTACTGGAACTCTGTCCTTTCTATAAGACCCCCAGCTATACTGAATATCACTGAAACAATTTTCATAACTCCTATTGGCCACAGTCAAATGTGCCCCACCCCACCAGTCCAAATGAATAGATAAGAGACCTGGAAAGAACTTTTTCTAAATTCTTTTGACTTCTCAAAAGGTTTTCTGTTTTGGCAGGGAATTCAAACAGCACAGCTGTTCCGTAGCGTAAGCTGATGCGATACCAAAAAGGGGGGGAGGGAACGGTCGGTGCTGAGAGGGTTATATCCATTTAAGGGGTTAAATATGCAATTACCGCTGACTAAAACCAGAGAGACATATAGATAAACAGAAGAAATGAAGTCCCCAGGTTCCATTCAGAAGCCTTCATCACATTACTACCAGACAGAAAACTCTTTAAGTACCATTTTCAGATGTTAAATCATTGTTCTTGCAGCACATATTCTCGCTATTCCTGGGGGAACAATATCTGAAGACAGCGTGCTAACAAATGCAATCCAGTAAACAGGCATTTTCTCTCTTGTTGTTAGTACCTTTGTGTTCCAGCTCCCAGCTCTGTCATCCATGCCTTCTCTCTGCTTTGAAGTTAAAGTACTGAATGAGCGTTGTCATCTATTATCCAGAGTGTGCATGTAGATTATAAATAAGAAATAAAAGTGACTTTCAGTACACTGCTTTTGCATTAGCAAGTTGCCTTCTCTGTTACCTCCTCTGTCCTTCATACTGCACTACCAACATTATATTAGAATCCAACTTCATCTCCTGCAGACTGAAAGGAACACCCTAGGAAAAATATGTGCACAGCAGACACACAAGTTTTATTGCAACAAACAAATCCTGCCTTTTAAACAGGCCTTCAATTTAGCTTTAAATATAAATATTTAGGCCTTGTTTGCAAAGGTCCCTTGGGCCCATCTGAGACTGAAGTGGGTAGGGCTGGCTGAGAGGCGTAAGATGGGCCAAGGGAGAGTTGAGCTTGGGAAATGTAACAATTAACTGGGACTAAAATATGGTGCACAAGAGACAGCAGACAAGGAAAGGAGGAATAGGTTGAGGGATTCCAGGGCTTGCAGTACCACTGCTCACAAGTATCAGAGCCCAAACTACCACTTTCAAGTTAATTAAAGGACTCTTCAATTTGCATTCTCGGAATTCAAACAACAGAACTCTATTAGTCGCGCCGAAGTTTATTTGTTGGGGATAAATCATTTTGTGTGTGTGTGTGTGTGATTGATCAACTATTTATGTTTAAAATCTTGTTTATCTTATTTATATCGAGGCATATGGAATTATGCATGGCAGACTTAATGCACGGCACTGTTTCATATTACTGAAACAAGCCAGATCAATGCTTTTCTCTATATATTAAGGTCAGCTCCTCAATGTTTTGTCACGTTAGCGTGTGACAAAATCCACAAGAGGAGAGGGGTTGGCTTGATCCATAATGGCTGAAGTCACCAGGCACCATTCTCCAGCCCTTTCTTTTTACACCTTTCAAAGTCAACAAGCCATCAGCTAGTTACTAATAACAAAATGTACCATATGGAACCAAATTGTGCCGTCAGCTCTAGTATTCTCATATGTTTTTTTCCAGTCCACTAAAAAAAAGTTCTCAAGTTGCAAGAAAGAAAATTCCAACTAAACATGAGGAAGAACTTTCTGATGGAAAGAGCTGTTCAACAATGGAATGGTCTCCCTCAGAGGGCTGTGGACTCTCCTTCCTTGGGGTTTTTTAAGCAGAGGTTGGATGGTCATCTGTCATATATGATCTAGTTGAGATTCCTGCATCACAGGGGATTGGAATAGATGACTCTCAGTGTCCCTTTCAACTCTGCAATTCTATCAGTAGGACTTACAAGTGAATTTAAACACGGTATTAGTCATGTGGAAACTGTAGCTAATAGTCTGAATGTGTGAAACTGCTAACATCAGTAATGCCCTGCTATGCCACCACAGATTACTCCCCCTTATTGTCTCATGCACCTCAGGGAGGTGGCAAGAGACAGCGACCTCTGATTACTCATTATGGGGTGATGGAAGCATTCAGCTTAAATATTTTGACTCACCCTTATTTAATGAACATAGGATCAGGGTGTAAAGGTTGAATTAAGTACATCAGCACAAATGAAAGCTAAATGGCACATGTGAAAGTTAAACTGACATCTGTTTGGACTTGTTCTTGCCACTCACTAATGTCTGTCATTCAACTTCACTGCAGTAACACTGAGTCGGAGTTTGGAATTCCTATTCTTTTACTACACTAAATAATAATAATAATAATCCCAGAAAACAAGATTTATTCTATTTCTTTGTTACACTTTGCCCTGACTCGCAAAATTTCAAACCAGCTATCCTGTCCCAAGATTTACACACCTGTCTTCCAAGGACAAAAGGGGAGGACATGGGGTTTATTCCAATTTACTTTCACAACAGCCCTGTGATACAGGTTGGGGTTAGGGAAGGTCACCCTGTGAACATCATGGCTAAGTAACACTTTGAACGTAGTTTCCTCAGTCCATCTCTGACACTCAAAACATCTCACCAGAATAGCTCTCATGCGACTGGATTTTCTTGTTGAATGTTCCTTCTACGTGGCCGCCTCTCCTGGTGTGCCCCACGGAGGACCTTATGGTCTACAAGTAACAACACCCTGAAGATCCCAGGCCCCAGGGAGATTAGACTGGCCTCGACCAGAGCCAGGGCCTTTTCAGCCATAGCCCCAGCCTGGTGGAACACTCTCTCACAAGAGACCAGGGTCCTGTGAGATTTGACATCCTTCCACAGGGCCTGCAAGATTGAGCTGTTCCGCCAGGCCTTTGGTCAGGGTTCAGTCTGACTCATTTTCTCTTTCTATAAGAACAAGCACAAAGGAGGTTTCCCAGCCCGCTCACAGGTCCTTATAATATCAGTGGAAACAGCTGGTCCTGGCGAGTATTAACCGTTTTCAATTTTAATCTGAGGATTGTCATTTGTTCAGTTTTAATTTTAATTTTAATTTATTTGAATTAATTTTGGGATGCATTTTAATCAATTGATTGCTTGTTTTTATGCATATCATATCACTTATATGATGTTAGCCGCTCTGAGCCCGGCTTCGGCCAGGGTACAAATAAAAAAATTGTTTAGTTTATTTATTCTTTATAACATCCACCTGCCATTTTTCTTCATTTAATATTTCCATCCCACTTTCCTTATAGATAATGCTATATTTATTGTTTTGTACACCAAGAATGATGGGTTTCAGTGGGCAGGATCCAGGTAATCTAGTTGTCACTGAAGTATCTGAGATGTTTGCAGGGCAAGGCGGTGGGTGAAATCTGCTCCTCACAGACAAAAGCACACTTGCCCATCGACTTGCTACTGCTTTCACCCCTGTCTAAGTAAAGGGCAGGCAGAGTCTGCCATATTCTTGCTTGCATTGAGGTAGCATCATTAAAAAGCTGCAAGACTAAGTCTTGGGGAGTGGACCCTCTCCTTCCCAGTCTCCTTCCCTTTTGAGGCTGAGACAGGACTGGTTGTCTGTGTAGAAGTATCAAGAGACACCACCGCTGTAAAACATCACATGTGATTATATTTTTCAACCACGTGATGAGCTTTGAAGAATTGTGAATGACTCATGATTATGTGGCACACATATCTTTTTTCAATCTTCAGCTAACATTTGTTGATAGAAAACAGGACAGCTGAGCCCAATCTACTTACAGCACAATCCTCTATGTGTCTATTCAGAGGTATGACCCACTGTGTTCAATAGGGCTTAATCCCAGGTAAGTGGATGAAGGACTGCAGCCTTAGAAAATGACAAAATGGTGAATTTTAATGACGACTGATATGTGTAATTTTTGTTTTCACTCCATGTAAGGCTTCCATGCTGATCTACATTGCCTTGTCTATGATATTGGGGAGGTTTCCACAGGCATAAACAAAATCAGATGTCCACATAAACAGCAGACCACTAAATGTCATAGCTGACAACAATTTGCAAATTAAAGAATGGAAACTAGATTTTCCTGCCTATGGAGAAAACTTTATATTTTTGCTTGTACTTTATGAATCCTTTAGCATACCTGTAAGAGTACTCAGACAAATCTCTAATAGTTTATGCCAAACAACTGTCTTTTCATTTGTGGACTAGCATTCTGGGTAGAAGAAAAACAGCTAGTTAACAAAACATTTGAAAGAATTAAAAGCATCCTCCTCTGTGAGCAAAGAAACATTGCTAATCACTGCTAAGCCTTCATAATCCAGTCTTCACACAAGTTAAAAGTAAAGAACTCTCTGTAAAGTAGCTTCAAAAGGTCTCTGCTAATCAGCAGAACTTGGTGAATAATTCTGTGATAAAAATGGGTGTGTGTGTATTTCATTCTGTATTTTTCTTTCCTATTATGAAAGGAGTTCAAACGTACCATGCAATAGTGAATCTGTGTGTCAATCCTCATGCCCGTCAATCAATGACAGCTATTCTGGATGACTTCAGTGGGACTTACACTAAGGTAAGTGTGCAGGATTGCAGCCTTGGGAAAGTGATGTTTGGAAGTCCCAACGGAAGGATTTGATTGTTACTGACCTTATTAGGAAAACATGCCTCTATATAATGCAAGTATCAGTGGCATCTGCTCCTTCATCTGAGTTTTAGCTTGCAGGGTTATTTCCCACCCTCATCCCATCAGTGTTTGATTTGCACACAATCAGCTACAAAGAAGGAAGCATTTTATTATAATTCAGGGTACATATGGATGCTGCCTCTGCTGGATTGAGAGTGATTTTGTGGGTCTACATTCCCTGATACAGTAATTTCCAGATCAGAATACAGCAGAATAGTTCCAGAATTTTAAACAAACAGAATGCTAAGTTACATTTTAAATTACTGTTTGTTTTCTATTTATAAATAAGACAAATACAAAATGTAATAAGTTCACAATTTTCCAAAAGCTAGATATTGTTTTTATTCTCATTTTTGTGAAAGGGTGTTTTACTGCAGAACATTTTTTTTTTTGTTAAACTTCTGGTTTTTTCTTAACTCATCAGCAGAGTGACGAAGTGGGACAGCTTGTACATCACTGTGCAGGCTAGTAGTGGTAACAGAGCACTGTATGGCAATGAAAGCAGGATCCTACCCCACTGCTAGCCACTCATCAGCAACAACGGCCCTCTGGTAAGGGTGATGGGTTGTCTGCCTCCCACTCAGTGCCTAGTTAGTGCTGGATTAAATCCTATCCTAGCCCTGTATGTAACTGAGATTCAGAATCAGTGATTTGCATTTATATAGACCAGTGGTAGTCAAACTGGGCCCTCCAGCTGTTTTGGGACTACAATTCCCATCATCCCTGACCACTGGTCCTGTTAGCTGATGATGGGAGTTGTAGTCCAAAAACAGCGGAGGGCCAAGTTGGCCACCACTGATATAGACAGATAGCTTCTGAAAACTGAGAATGGTGCATGTGCAGAATCTCTTCTAATAACATTCTGAAATACAGGAGTTCAACTAGAGTGAAACAAAGGGATACTGGAAACCCCTAAACCTTTATAATAATATATCTATCTCTCTATGCAGATATTGCGGACGCGGGTGGCGCTGTGGGTTAAACCACAGAGCTTAGGGCTTGCCGATCAGAAGGTCAGTGGTTCGAATCCCCGCAACGGGGTGAGCTCCCGTTGCTTGGTCCCTGCTTCTGCCAACCTAGCAGTTTGAAAGAGCAAGTTGATGAATAGGTATCACTCTGGCGGGAAGGTAAAGGGTGTTTTCGTGCGCTGCTCTGGTTCGCCAGAAGTGGCTTAGTCATGCTGGCCACATGACCCAGAAGCTGCACGCTGGCTCCCTCGGCCAGTAAAGTGAGATGAGCACCCAACCCCAGAGTTGTCCGCAACTGGACCTAACGATCAGGGGTTCCTTTACCTGTTTATGCACATATTATAGGCAGGACAATCCTATGGTTCTACAACTCTGGCAGCCTCTACAACACTGGCATATCATAGTTGTCATCCAATGCTTTACAAGCAGAAAAGTCTAGAGCACAACAGCGGCTACAGAAACAACAGTAGCAACACCAACAGGTCCTTGTAGTGACAGACTCCTTTGTAAACCACTGCAACCCACCAACCACAAGTTGCTTGTTGATGATGCTTCCACACTGGCCATGCAACAAAAGCAGTAATAATACCCATACATTCTATGAGCTCATTCACCCAGTACATGCACGGCCATCCCACAAAATAACAACAGACCATCTAGAAGGGACAACAGATCCTTTCTTAGTGTGGAAGTATATAGCAAAAAACATTCATCATTTCTCCACGCATTGGCTTGAAAACCACAGCAACAACAAAAGCACGTATCCTGCAAACAACCACCAATTGGGCAAGCAGACAACCTGCCCCAGAAAGAGAATCAAGAAATGCCATTCCAATCAGAACAGGCAGAAGATACATGATGGGGCCTTTGAAATCTCCCAGGGGTCTAGTCAATGGCAAACCACCTCCCCTGCCTTCATGCAGGGCATCCAGGGGGTACAGCCATATGGGCAGTTACTGAAGGGTCCCAATGTGTGAGTAACTGAAAAAAGGTTGCTGGTGGAAACCCATCACTACACAGACATTACTACAATGCTACGTATTCCCCCCTGTTGGAACAGCATTGCGCTCCACCATCATAAAAGTGTATGAGAACAAACCTATCCCATCCAGTAAGTCAATGACCCTTAGGCAAAGGTTTTAAAAAATACTCAAAATAAACAAACAACTCCATAGTTGACAAAATTTTGGGCAAGTTAGGAAACCCAGCTTGTTGAAAGTTGTGGTGGTAGCAAAGTACAACACACTACGGGCTCCTTGAGACAGACCTAGAGTGCAGCCTTGTATATACTTACTAGGGAGTTAGCCCCATCGACAGCAGAGGAAGTCACCTCTGAGTAAGTACGTATAGAACTGTGGTTGAAGGGCTGTATCCAACTGCACCCCCTTCCCGAAAAAACCCCACATTGCCTGTAAAGGGTATGGGGACGATTTGGAACAGCTGGGGAGGTGGTGTTGGGTATTCAGGGGTTTGTGAGACTATATGAACACTGCCTTTCTTCCCTGGTCTGCTGAAGGGAGCATCCACTTGATCTAAGAGAGGGATAGAACTGGATCTAACCATGTGCCCCTGTATTTCAAACCCTTACAGTGATTTACATATTATTCAAAGACTCCTAGCTGAACAGCTGAATTGCCTCCAATGGGAAGCACTGTAGGTGAAGGTTATGTGAAAGCTTTGTCTATGTTACCTGATCTTCTGTTTTACACATAAATACGTCAGCTGATACTGCAGCCACTGAGTGATGAACAAGAATGTATGTGAGCAAGCCCTCATGACTGAAAAAGATGTGACTTGGAAAGAAAAGAAGAAAAGAAAAGAAAAGAAAAATCACCTGAAGACACCCATAATACATAAATATATGTATTTCGCTATTCAACCAGGTTATGAATATTTTTAGTATTTCTTAAAACAGAGAATCATAATGGCTTCAAAATGCACAAAGTAGTGCCACAGATGGTAATGCTCAAATTACATTTACAACGTGAAGCCTGAAAAAAAATAATTCTATTTTTGTATGTTTTAATTGACAAGAAATATTTGGTTTACCTGGGCCGTGAAGCATGAAAATGAGCAAGTGTGAATCAAGTTTAAATTTAAAAGCAGTGTGAAATGAGCTATTCATGAGGGCTTCGCAATTTACAATTTACAGAGGGAATACTATTTTCTTTTACAGAAACAGAATTTTATGGTTTCTAGTACATATACGCTGACTTACCAAGTGAAGCTGTTCCGAGTGGCGAATAGTCAGGCAGACCCAGCTGTCCACTGGATGGCTGAATAGACTACTGGAATGTTATGTTCACAGACAAAATTAATTTAATTTAGCTCAACTTGGAGCTTAAGCTTTGAAGCTGTCCCACATAGCTATTTGAGCAAAAGCAGCTTCAGGAGGGGGAAAATGGAGTGGAGTGGAGTGGAGTGGCAGAGAAAGCAAGGGGTGCTTAATTCTTCCTCTACAGCTCTGCTTCCCCAACCACTGCTACTGCCCTAGGGTTCCTAAGTTGTATGTAAGGATCCATCAGTCTCAGAGCCACCCGCAACTCATCTGTAGTATAGGGCAATAATAATTAATGTTGACGATCTTATCTTAATGTACAGTATACACCAAATGTTTTGAGTATACAATATAAATACTAGTTAGCTTCTCTTAAGCACTGCACCGATTCTTCAGTGTATGATTCTCAGGAACACAAATGATTTGAAACAACAAAACGTGATATAAAGTATTAAAAATACAGCAGCAGTAAACATTAAAACCCAATACAGCTATAAAGTGAATGCTAAAAACCAATTGTAAAACATGGCCTGGGTGCACTAAAGAAAAGTATTTACTTGGCACTGAAACGAGATCAACATCGGTACTGCACAAGTTCCTCTTAGGATAGCATACTAAGTGCAAGTTTCCATGACTGATAAAGCCCTCTCTCCCCAGGCACGACCTACCTAACGTCAGATGGAGCAGAGACTCAGAGAAGCACTACTCATGATGAACAATGGGTTTTGGGAGACCTAGGCAGAAAAAAGGGCCTTTCAAGCAGGGAGGACCCGGAGTCATTTAGGGCTTTATAGCTAACGAGAGCTGGACCATAAAGAAGGCTGATCGCCGAAGAATTGATGCTTTTGAATTATGGTGCTGGAGAAGACTCTTGAGAGTCCCATGGACTGCAAGAAGATCAAAGCTATCCATTCTTAGGGAAATCAGGCCACCTCATGAGAAGAGAAGACTCCCTGGAAAAGACCCTGATGTTGGGGAAAGATTGAGGGCACAAGGAGAAGGGGACGACAGAGGACGAGATGGTTGGACAGTGTTCTCGAAGCCACCAGCATGAGTTTGACCAAACTGCAGGAGGCAGTGGAAGACAGGAGTGCCTGGCGTGCTCTGGTCCATGGGGTCATGAAGAGTCGGACACGACTAAATGACTAAACAACAATAGCAGGCTAATGAACAGCATTTTGAATTGTCTGTGGAAACAGTCCAGCAGCCAGTTTAAGTACTGCCTGGATACATTCTATGTAGCTGGTCCCTGATAGAAGCCTAGCAGCTGAATTGCATATTAACTGAAGTATCCAATCTTCAAGGCAGCCCCACAGACAATGCATCTGAGAATTTACCAGGCCTTAGATGAAACTCTCAATAGCGGGAAGTGTGGTGGTGCTCACCTAACCTTTGTATTACACCAACCTTAATGCTGCCTTGTTTCTCCCAGTAATCTGCAACATGACTAATGAGAGGTCAAGGGAGCAACACAGCTCCCCACCCACCCACAAAGTCCACTGCCCGGTTATACTATAGCAGGTACAGTGGTACCTCGCAAGACGAATGCCTCGCAAGACGAAAAACGCGCAAGACGAAAGAGTTTTCCGTTTTTTGAGTCGTTCCGCAAGACGAATTTCCCTATGGGCTTGCTTCGCAAGACGAAACGTCTTGCGAGTTCTTGCGAGTTTGTTTCCTTTTTCTTAAAGCCGCTAAGCCGTTAATAGCCGCTAAGCCGCTAATAGCCGCTAATAGCCGTGCTTCGCAAGACGAAAAAACCACAAGACGAAGAGACTCGCGGAACGGATTAATTTCGTCTTGCGAGGCACCACTGTATGGGGAAACTGGGAAATTGGCCCAAGCAAGTATGGCCAATGCTCAAGGACAAGGGGAGTTTTAGTCCAGCAACAAGTAGATGGCCACAGGTTCCCGAACTCTGACCTGTAATTTCCATATGACATGGGAAATGATCTCCTGTAATTATTTAAGATCAAACTGAGCAAACCATTCTGTAATAATATATTTGATGTAACTTAAAAGTACCCCTTCAGTTAACCTAGCTTACATTCATGGGTGCTTTTTTATGGGTGTAACCTATACTGGGCAGTATCTTTAACTCATTCTTAGAAAGATGATTGGAAAATGTATATTTTAAAAAAGGGAAGTGTGGGGGAGGGGAGAATATGTCTATGAAAATGTAGCGTAGAAAAAAAACTTACAAACCCCTGCATTTTCACCTATTATTAGGAACTTCAAATATAATAAATACTGACAAGCTTTCTTTCACTTCTCTATTACCATCATATTTTCCTTTAATGGTTTAAATTAACTCTTTAAAAGTTTTCACAGTTGTTTTTCTTTCTTTTTAAAGGGGAAATGCATCCTTTGAAAATATTAAATACATGGCTCCAAACATGTGAACACACCTTATACCTACACAGATAAAAATACAAAATGAAAACTCTGATTGTAGCCTCAAGCCTTGATAGTGTCGATGTAGTACAAATAAGATAAAAGGGCATTTTTTAAAAAAAAATCTACCTAATGGACTGTGCTTTTTACTGAAATAAATCAGAGATCTTAAAAACAAAAAGAGACAAAAACAGTATCTACCTTAATGCGATTTTTAATTTCTGTCATTGTGCTGCTTTTATATTTCTAAGTTCTCTGAGACAGAATCTCTCCTGAGAAGCAAAAGACATTTTACACACATTTTTCTATCTACTGAAAGAGGTATATTGTGCCCTTCAGTGAACATAAAATTGATATTATCATGTCTTAGTTTATATACCACTACTTAACCTTCAGATTAAAAGTTATTAGATTTGAATGACTAAAAAGATATCATGTTACCTTCCATTCAACATCGAGTGATCAGAAAACTTGAGGGGTAAAGGCAAGTGCAGTAAGACTGCTTTGCTGGTACAATTCCCCACTTCCATGTACCTGCGTTGCCCAAAGGCATGGAAGGGTCTGCTTTGCAAGCGCATAACTGGAAACAATGATGGAAGGAACAAATTCCTTTCTGTTGTCAAAGTGGGTAATGGTTCCCTCTCAAATTATTCACTACCGGAAAAGCAATCCCACTCATGAAAACCCAACAATAAAAATATACTCTAGAGCCAGCCCTGAAGAATGTATGGGGAGAGAAGATTCCTTCACATCATCAACAACCATTTCAGTCACAAGGAAAAGTTAGTGAGTGAAAACTGGTCCTCCAAGTTACTTAATCTGCCCATAAAAGGGGTGAGTGGAAGGTGATTATTCCACCCTCTTCTCTCCCCTAAAGTTCAGGCAAACCTAAAGAATGGGGTGGGCTGTGGGAGAAGGGAGAGATCATGGGAAATCAGAGAGAGGCACCTTTTCTGACCATAAACTCTGACAGGAGAGTTCTTTCAAGGGGTAATGCCTAGGGTAGGAGATGGTGTGAAAGTCACCTTCCATCCACCTCCTTCAGTGGGCACATATTTGGATCCAGCCCTAAGTCTCTGACTGCCCTCACCTCCAGCAACTAATCCCCAGTCTTAACCATGACTTTGCTGTGCCTTTGGCCTCATTTACTACATCAAAAACTTTATCTCCTCCCTACACAATTTGGCAGTGGCTGGGTATGACAATATATCATGTATCTTCTGAATTAACTTCTTTATTCAAATATATTCTGCAACTTCAAGACTTGAATGTCACCTCTGCAACATTCATGAACATAGAATCCAGATAGTGCTCCTTTTTTTGGACAAATTATCCACAGAATGTCCCTGAAATCTATGAATGGGACAGGGTTAAATATTAAACATTACATTCAGTAGGACTTATGACATGTGCAATGTGCACACACACACTTACTTCCAGCCTTAAAGTTATGGAAAAGTAAGAGTATGCCAGATTATTCATTATTACTTTAGGGGTGTGTCAATGAAACATCATGCACACAACTTCATTTGTATTGTTCTGAACTAAACCATGAGTACACATATTAAGGCAGATATTTAACTTAAGTTTTCAAAACAACATGAGTGACTCTTCATAACTACATCAAGCTGCAGTTCAAACACAAAACGATGAAAGAAACAGTTTCCTACATGAAGTGTTATTTCTCTGCGTAAACTTTCATCTTGTTCCTCTATGCATTGCTTGCATATGTAACTATTCTATGTTGTCATAAAAGCACTCGTCTCCTAACCATTTTATCAAGCAATGTGAATACTACCTAAAAATATATACTCCAGGGAAATGATAAGATTTACATCAGGGGTAGGCAACCTAAGGCCCGTGGGCCGGATGCAATCCAATTGCCTTCTCAATCCAGCCTGTGGACGGTTCGGGAATCAGTGTGTTTTTACATGAGTAGAATGTGTGCTTTTATTTAAAATGCATCTCTGGGTTACTTGTGGGGCATGGGAATTTGTTCATATTTTTTTTCAAAATATAGTCCGGTCAGAGAGACGGTAGACCGGCCCATGGCTGAAAAAGGTTGCTGACCCCTGATTTACATTATACATACACTACCAATTTTGCCAGCTGACCACTAGCTTGCCAATAAATGCAAGCACACTTGCAAAATATCTGTGCACATCTGTCCACAGAATGACCTTTTCCTCTTGCCATTCTGGCAAATAAATCTGCAACCAGCGTAGCTTAACCCATCCACAAAGCATGGGCTCCTAAATGTTAAAAAGAATGTTGGATTGAGTTTGTCACCATTTAAATCTATGGCATCAAAGCGGAACAGTTTATCATTGAAAAGAAGTTTGTGTTTCTGCTGCTGAGCAACACAGCTTTTCAGGTCTTCCTATTATAATGCCTACTCCAATTTCTCCACCTCTCCTTTTTGAAACCATAACAATACTTAATGATCCAAATACCTGACTAGCTGTAAAACAACCATTTTAAATAACAGATGTTTCCCTAAAACTTTGCAAGAACTGAGAAAGGAAACTTGTCCAAATATTATGGCCAATGCTAGATATTTTTAAAGCAACTGAAAGCTGCGTGCCTCCGTACATGCACAAAAATCCCAACCAGAATTCTACGCTTTGTTATTATCATGGTCATATTTTCTGTGGTCCAGCATGACCTAAAACAGCCAGCCATGCTGATCTTTTAATACATACTTCATAGGATGTGATGCTTCCCTCCAGCAATTTGATGCTCCCAGAACACTCTGAGGCATCTCATTTCCTTGTCAAAGCTTCTGTCCTGTTCTCCAGTGTCTAAGCTTCACATCTTTCTAAGAACAAGGAGCTCCCCTAGGCTACTCCAGTCTTCAACATGGGTAGCCTCACTCATGATTCAATTATCTACTGAAGGCTTCATTGGGATGTGTGGTGACCAACATTATTGTTGCTACTGAGTTACTGTAGGCTGATTATTCTCAACATTTATAACAAAGGCAGATTCTGACAAAATATATTAAAAAATTGTCCAGTAGCACCTTAGAGACCAGCTAAGTTTGTTCTCAGTATAAGCTTTCGTGTGCATGCACACTTCTTCAGATACACTGAGTCACCAGACCCTTATATATAGTGGGAGGGTAGTGGGAGATGGGCTGAATGGGTATGGTAAACCTGTTGACGACTGTTAACGACTGCAATTAGTCCTACAGGAAAAAGCAACGGGTAGTATGCAGATGATTAGCCTATGTAATGAGACAGGAATCCAATATCTCTATTAAGACCAGGTCTCTCCATAGTTTTCAGTTTAGTGATAAATTGTAATTCAGCAACTTCTCTTTCAAGTCTGTTTCTGTAGTGTAGTGGTTATCACGTTCTAACTTGTTTTCCGCAGTGTAGTGGTTATCACGTCCGAACTGGTTTTCCGTAGTGTAGTGGTTATCACGTTCGAGCTGGTTTTCCGTAGTGTAGTGGTTATCATGTCCGAACTGTTTTTCCGTAGTGTAGTGGTTATCACGTCCGAACTGATTTTCTGTAGTGTAGTGGTTATCACGTTTGAACTGGTTTTCTGTAGTGTAGTGGTTATCACGTTTGAACTGGTTTTCTGTAGTGTAGTGGTTATCACGTTCACCTCACACACGAAAGGTCCCCGGTTCAAAATCGGGCAGAAACAGCCTTACACGCAGATTCTGACATTACACATTCAAAATATGGTACACACACCAATAATGTGTGTTTAAATGTCATGTAGGAAGCATCTGTTTTCAAGCGAAGAACGACACTGACTCCAGAAAATGTAAATCTTTGCTAGAGGCAGGTATGCAGATCATCCTACCCAGATGGCATTTGCTTGCAAGAGTTGTGTTCACACATGGCTTTTCAAAAGTAACGCCTGAAGCTGAACAGATCCTCTCCCTTCTCAACCACATAGATTTCAGATTTAATCTCCTCCCTCTTACTCCCTCACATTATTCAGAAACATCCAATTTTGCCAATATTTTACTTTTCTGTTCATTCTTTCCCTTTTGGATCTATTTTTAAGCATTTGCTCTTCATGCAATGCAAGGTATTTTTTTAAAACAGATATTTGTAACAGGGTAAAACATTTGTAATGCCCCAAGTTTTCCCTATGATCAAGGTGACATGGTCAGCTACTCTACAGCTAAGGACTCTCCCTTTCTTTATCCCAAGTTTTCAGCATGATAGACACAAGTAAAGTAGGGATGAACTGAGATAAGCTCCTCTTTATAGAGAAGTACACACCTCTCATTCTTTTTTGTTCATAGCAAATATGCATGCCCCCGCATGTGCAAGGAACACTGGAATGCAGAGCTTTCCCATGAATAACTTCTACATATGTGCTTAAAAGTTTGTCACTGTTCATGTTAAATATCATCTTATGACACAAGACTGAGTACCGACTAAACCTTTCCTTTATGTGCTTTGTACATACCACCACCCCCCAATTTCAGTGAAGAGCTATGAATAGCATATATCTTATTTATTTAATTTTTTAAGTTCATTTGTGTTTTACAGCTTTATACCTTGCAAATGAACATATTTTACTGGGATATCGCTTAAGTAGCTTGTATTTCCTTACTTTGCACAAAATAATAACCAAATTGTACCTGTTGCTATGCTTTCTAGGTTGTATGGAAAAACAGGTATACTGTACTTCTGAAATTTAGTCTTTCATTTTTTTCCTTAGCGGAATATGGTACTACCCTCAAGGACATGGCTCTCTCATTTAGCTTAACCACACAGGTGCACCACAATCCCATTCAAGAAAATTAACGCCACAGCAACAAGTTGCTATAAAGCATTATGCTTAGTTGCTGTTCAAGGCTGCGTGTTCACCCAGCCATTGTCATTGGTATGTGCCAATCCAGGGAGGGAGGGTGGAGTGACATCAATTCACTGGATAAAATTATTAAAAATAATGAAGCTGGTTCTTATGCAGCCATACACCCCTTAGGAATCATTGCAGGTAGCCTACAAAGAAGAACAAGGTACTTGACAGAGAACCAAATCAGAAGTACCCTTCACTGATACTTCAGACAATGCAATACAGTTGTCAAAAAGAAGAGGAGAAATGAAGAATTTACATTGCAATGCTGTCAGGAAACAGCAGTTCTACTTAACAGCCATTCAGATTTATTGAATGAGCATTTTATAGCAAGCATTCTGTTAAGTGACCCGAGAGCATATGTTGTATAGGGAGAAACAACTAAACAGTATGCTGCATGCTTGCTGTAGCTGTTTGAAAACAACTTTTTTCCCCCTTTTTCCGCATTAACAGTACCTAGAAACAGTATCTGGAAACCACAGCCATCAAATACACTGTGATACAGTTTTTGAGGATTGTTTGGATAGTACGCTCATTTATAAACAAACAAACAAAACACACATGCACACATGTTTAGTATGGATGTGTTATTAAACTAGCAAGTTGTTTGCTTCATAAAAGAAAATTCTATGACAAAAGAAAAAGGGAAGTGTATGGAGATCTACAGACAAGACTATAAACCAAAGGTGACTTTATATAAACCAAACGCAAAACAGACAGTTATAACTAGGTATGAACTAAATACTCATTCCTTTACATTCCATTAAATTCATCTCCTTGAAAGGCACTCCTGCCTCTCCTTGAGCATTCAGGTAGGTTGCTGCTGAGTGACGTGATAAAATGCATATAATGATTAAGGTATTACTTCACTCAGCAGTGACCCCTCTGGTTCATTATGGTGTGGTCTTGATTATAGGTAGGTTAGAAGGTGGTAGCCATGATGTTGTTGAATATTTGGTGAAAAGAGAAATGGCAAATATATGTAATACAATTTTTGGATCTCTGAGCTGCCAGATACTCCATTAGAATGAATTATCATGCTGCTGTGGAAGTTATAAGATGGCTTTTTGTTATTTCAAAGTATTAACTTATTTCATTTGTTGCTGTGTATTTTTTAAAAAATGGTAACTAGTCTGTGATTTTGTATGAAGAGCAATATAGAAATGTGTACCAGCAAAAACAGATTGGAAAGAAGCAAAAGGTTGAGAAAAATGCAGATACACTAACAATGGAATTAGCTCATTTTGCTGTGAAGTCTCTTGGAGAAGAAGGCTTTTGTGTACAGTGTAGTTCCAACATATTTTACTGTTCTTATTCTCTTTCACTGTCCTATATTAATCAAAGCTGTAACCCCTGTTGTCTTTGCACTACGATTCAGAATGTGCCCCTGGCGAAGAATGAGGGAAAAGTCAACAGGAATTAAGTTTCAGTGCAACTGTTTACTCAACTGTGGCCTGCACTTATTGAAATTTTATCCATGGTTTTGTATGACTACTGCAGTAATGAATTCAGCATGGCTGTGATTTTCTCACTGATTGTATTCTCACTTCAAATAAGAGACCCATAGTAAGAAAACGGCTGAAATAACTGTCTATTGCATTTAACATCATGTGACTTTCAAAACAGCTAAACTGTAGTGGAATTATGTTGTGTGCGTTTTTTCCAAGGGGGGAAAAAATAGCAACATTGGCTGACTGCAATGTGTTTTCAACTCCTGTTTTCTACTGTACAACTACCTGCTGACAAGAGCATCATGTGCTCTGAAAAGTATTTACAAAGCTGCCAAATAACTTACTTAAAATACTTCAAGAATACATTCAGCATTACAGGAGACCAAGGTTGTAGTGACACACAGAACCCTCAGAGGCCCACCCCTTCTTCTTTTTAATGACCCACATTATGAAAGCTTGTTTTAAAAAGTACAATTATGATTCATTTTCCCCGATTCCAATATTACAGATAAATACAACATGACTTTCCTATTTAAATTTATTTTTAAATCTTTTATTGATAGACTTGATCATAATGGGAAAAATCCAACATTGCTCTAATGGACTTCCCTCACACAACAGGACTTCTCCTTCCTCTCTTTCCCCAATATATCCCTTCCAGAGCAGATTCTGGGCACATATGTGGGTCTGCAGGAAAGGAAGGAGGAAAACCAGAAATCCCATTGTGTAAGGAGACGTCCGTTCCCAGTTGCATATGGATACCACCAGATTTCATCCAACCTTATTTCATTGTATAAGTGCACATTCACAAATTTTGTACTAAACATTATTTTGTACAGTCATCAATGGACGACAGACTCAAGCTATGAACTCTTGATCTTTCTGACAAGAGTATCAAAAAAGTAATTCCGATTGGATAAATGAAACATGCATTTTACATTTGCCCTACAGGACACAAACCACAGATAAAAACCTAATTTCTGTAAGTTTCTTATTTTGCTGGAAAATGCCACCATATTTTTACATGGTCAAGTCTTCTCCCCCTGCTCCCTCCAGGTAGTGAAATCTGAATATGTACCTGCTGCTGTTGAAGGTGGGCTAGGTCTGCTGCACCAATTTCCACTGAAGGTGTCTCTCCGTTTGATCTCGCTTCCCGCAGGCTGCACTCTAGTATATGGCTACCAGCGCTTGCTCCATTCTGAATGGCTGAACCGTTACTTTTTGTCTCAGTCCCAGATTCTTGCATCATGACTCAAAAACCTGAAATAATTCAATGAAGGAAAAAGGGAGAATAAAGCAGCTGTTGAAAAACTTGTACATTAAGATATATCATGTTTTTTAAAGCTTTCCGTAGCTGTAAACATTTGACCTTTCCCTTCGTACAATTTGTGCTTTCATTAATGGTTCAAGCCACCAGTTTATGTTTATTTGTTAGTATAGCTATATCATCAGTAAATTCTTTTTCTAAATATAGCAGCATTTACTCAACAGCTCCCCCCTGCAGATATATCTGCAGACGTAGATATACAAGCTCTAGAATTCGATTTCTTTAATTGCATATGAACGCTTCACTTAAAACCTATAATACATTCTACGTGGTACTATATATATATATATATATATATATATATATATATATATATATATGCAACAGGATGCTTGCTGACTTGCTGTAGGAGGATGTTGTGGGCGACAGACTTAAAAAAAAGGACATACATACTCAGATGCAAAGCACCACCTATCACCCACAACTTAGGCCTAGGGCATTGCCCCCACCCTAGGGGCTGTCCTTTGGAATGAACAGTATCAGAGCCCTAGTGAAAGCCACCCTCTTAATCAGCCGTGAAAGGGAGACCTGATTATCAGAAATGGATGACAACCCAAGCCAAACAACAACTATTTATTTTCACGGTTGAGCTACGCTTACAGGGGAAAACGAAGACACCTGAGAGCCACTAGTGAATTCAAACATTTAAATGTGAATAATGTGGGCAAATAAAACTAGTATCCAAGTTATATTACTTGAGAAACAACTGATTAAGGGCTTTGTCCAGCATCTGAAATAATACCCAGCTCTAACTCCTGATTCAAAATAAAGGCAGAAAAAGCTTCTTAAACACCCTCCCCCCCCTTTAAAAAAACATTATACTGGCAGCATGGGAACTGATGCAGTGGAGTTCCTTCCCATGTGTTCTGAGTAACTTGAGAAACTCTGGACCACAAGGAATAGCACCTCCCTATACCTTGCCGAGAAAGGTCTGTATAGTTAAAGCTATGGTTTTCCCAGTAGTGATGTACGGAAGTGAGAGCTGGACCATAAAGAAGGCTGATCGCCGAAGAATTGATGCTTTTGAATTATGGTGCTGGAGGAGACTCTTGAGAGTCCCATGGACTGCAAGAAGATCAAACCTATCCATTCTGAAGGCAATCAGCCCTGAGTGCTCACTGGAAGGAAAGATCCTGAATCTGAGGCTCCAATACTTTGGCCACCTCATGAGAAGAGAAGACTCCCTGGAAAAGATCCTGATGTTGGGAAAGATGGAGAGCACAAAGAGAAGGAGATGACAGAGGATGAGATGGTTGGACAGTGTTCTCGAAGCTACCAACATGAGTCTGACCAAACTGCGGGAGGCAGTGGAAGCCAGGAGTGCCTGGCGTGCTCTGGTCCATGGGGTCACGAAGAGTCGGATACGACTAAACGACTAAACAACAACAACAAAATGGAGAGAAGGCATACTTTTTATGAGTTAATTAAACAGCTTCTGAGGGATGCAAGAAGGGGAAATCCGCTCTTAACTGAAGGGAAAGGGGAGAAAATTAAGAATAACTGTTGTTCAATGAAGGCATTATGGCGTAATTATAATCTAGAACAAAAAGTAGAAGTGGTTCAAATAGAATAAAACAGTTGCTAAAAATCTGGCTGATCGATGTATGAAACTATAGCACTTTTACAAGCTTCGTAAATTGAATCATTTGTGGAGCTCTTAAACAGTAGCCTTTCCCCAGCTCTTAAAACAGAGGCAAAATATTCTGAGGGTGGGGTGGGGAGATCATACCTGGTAGAATGTATTTTTTTAAATTGCCACACACCTTAAGTTATAAGGTCCCTGTGATGGTTTGACTCTTGGAGGACTATACTCCTTTGGCTTCTTTTCCTACACCTAAAGCACCTTTGTCCATACAGAGCAATTCTCTCTCCTATCCCCGGTTATTTGTGTAGTTCCTTCAATCTCATTATTCCACCTTTCATCATTTTTAGTTGTTTTGTTAATATGGATTCATAGATTTAATTGTTTTTCTGATGATTTGCTAATTATTCTGTATGATTCTTTGTTTGTGATGTTCTATTATGTTATTGTTATTTATTGTTTGCAAGTCACCTTGTGATTCATTTCAATGAAAAGTGACATCAAAATTTAATACATCAAATCAATCAATCAATCAATCAATCAATCACATATACAATGTTACTGATCAGGATGAATATGATAAACTCATCACTGGCTCAGAGAAACTGAGAACAGGGACAGGGTTGAGCCTCTGGTTTTAAAGCTATTAAAACTTTTGATGGGGAAGAGGAGGAATACTTAAATTCTTTAAAATGATGACAAAGAAAGATATTCTGGATAGCATATAAGATAGCAAAGATAGTGAATAGATTGATATTGTTCTTGATTAAGTTGCCTTTGTTTGTGCATTTCAGCCATGAGCACACTGGCTGTCAAAGAAAAGTAAGAAAATATGGTCACTGTTAAGACTACTTCCCAGAGAATCACCCAATTTTCATTTCTCACATGGTTATCGCTTTTGAAATCTCGGTGTAATTTCATGAACATTAATGCTCTGTCTCCAAGTCTGCTAAAGATTCTTATTATCAAACATGCAAAAGCTGGGCTGTCCTACAGATATAAGCAGTCTCTCTGAGCAACAGCACTGGTGTAAAATTTTGTCAAAACAAAGCCCTTGACTTCTTACATTTGTGAAAGATTTCAAGCTAACAAATAAAATCAGTCTTTATTTCAGGGCAGTTAATTAAGGTTGACCAAGTCAGGCAGAAGTAAATTAACTTAGGTGATCAATTATTTATATGAAGCAGAATAAATGCCCTTAAAGAACTTGGCCCAGTCGTTTAAGGATGTGTAAATTAAACTAAACAGATTTATGTAATATATTTCTATTTCAGCCATTGCTAAAAACGGTTTAAAGCAAGTGATTAAATGGCAAGACCTAGTCACAAAGCCTCAGCCTGTGGTAAGCACACAGTGAAGGCAAAACAACATCTAACCATTTTCTCCACTGAGATAAAACTTCTTGGTGAACATATTAGCAGTCTAGCTTCCGTTTTAAAAATATGTAGAACATTTTGTTAAACATGTGAGGTGTACACAGCTTCAACAATTGCCATCTATGGTTTTTTTTACCTCTCTGTGCTTAGCTGGAATAGGTTGTAGAGGAAACTAGAGGTGCATGGCCAAAGCTAGTTCATGAAGGATTGCTAGCAGGCCCACCATGTCTCTATAGTGGCTCTGAGGAGCCTTGTAACAACCACCAACCTCCTCACTGGTAACTTCAATAGGAAAAAAGAAACTTTCAGAAACAAACAGCTTGTACTGCCTACACATTTCCTCCCAGGAAAGACAATGCACTAATATCGGGCTTTCACCTTCAGTGACAAAAAATGATGGTGTCAGCAAGTGAATAAGGAAAAAGTGAAATGCCTTGGCTACTTGTTCTGTGTTGTTGTGCTCCATCCTATATTTCCTCCATCAGACACTCAAGGTGGTGCCCAGTGATATAAGATGATGTATGTCAGGCATCGGCAAACTCCGGCCCCCAGATGTTTGGGACTACAATTCCCATCATCCCTAGCTAACAAGACCAATGGTCAGGGATGATGGGAATTGTAGTCCCAAACATCTGGAGGGCCAGAGTTTGCCTATGCCTGGCGTATGCTGCGTGTTGAATTTTAAGAGTGTTGTTATTGTTATTGTTGTTGTTGTTGTTGACCCACCCTTCACCTTAGAGTGCCCGGGCAAGTTACAACAATTTAAAATGCAATATTAGAAACAATGAAAAAAGCTTACAATTACAAAGAATACAATCCCACAAAATAGGGTGGTCCGAAAAATACACATCTCACGTGTCAAACATAAGGAGGTCTGTATGTAAGGGAGCAATCTTTCAGCTATTTGGTGCCTGAATCTTTTCGGGCTTGAAACACCAACATTAGCACCTTGAATTGGACCTGGAAATGGACTAGCAACCAACCAGATGAGCTGGCAACCCACAATTCAGTAATTCAGTAAAGACTGATTAATTCAGTAAAGACTGATTAAGCATCCACTGATGCTCCTGTGCCAGAATTCGTCTCTACCCTTCCTAGGAGATAGCTGTTGCACGTGAATGTGGACAGGGTCATATTTCTCCTGTTTCTGGAACAACATGTTGTAGGCGTTTTTATGTCATTGACATTAAATCAATTATTTCCTGGGAAGTCGAACAGGACCTAGTAACTTTGCCAAGCCACAGGTAGAAAACCATAGTCCAGAAACCAAGCCTTATGAGGAATGGTTGAAGGAGCTGGGTATGTTTAGCCTGGATAAGAAGAGAGTGAGAGGAGATATGATAGGGGATATTGTTTTGTTGTTTTCGTTTTAACTATTTACTTGTGTTTTGACCTCATATTTTATCCTGTGAACCGCCCTGAGATCTTGTGATGAATGGTGGTATAGAAATAAAATAAACAAATAAATAAGAGTCATCTTCAAATATCTAAAGGGCTGTCACATGGAAGATGAAGCAAGCCCCCCCCCCCTTGCTCCAAAGGGTAGGACCTGAACCAATGGCTTCAGGTTACAAAAAAGGAGATTTCAACTAAACATTCAGGGAGAAAACTTTCTGGTAGTCAGAGCTGTTCAGCAGTGAAATGGACTGTCTCAGGAGGTTGTACACTCTCCTTCCTTGGAGTTTATTAAGCAGAGGTTGGATGGTCATCTGTCATGGATGCTTTAGTTGAGATTCCTGCATTGCAGGGGTTGAAATGGATGACCCTCTGGGTCCCTTCCAACTCTGCAACTCTATGATTCTATGAACATTTACTATAAGTGACTGGGCAAGATGACCTCTGAAGTGTCATTCTATTCATAGAATCATACTATTAAATGAAATCTTTTGCATTTCAAAACCAGTTTTGAAATGACAGTGAATCAGTTGGAAGAGCTTTTGTATAAGGAAACACATAATATCACAAGGTAAATACTATGTTTATACTTATTTGGAGAAAGAAACATGGAAGCCTTCTTAAAGTCCTCTGCAGAACAACTGGATATAATGATAAAGAAATGTTTGTAAAGCTATTAGAAAAGCACAATAAAAGTTCAACAGCCCAAAGCAGAGAGAAGGATAAGTGCCACACAATTCATCAGATCAGAAGCATCTGATGAAATAAGCTCTTGCTAATGCCGTTATAAATTTGTTAGTTTTTAAGATGCCAGGGGACTTGTTGTTTCCTCCTTTTTCTGAAAGAAAAACGTATTTCACATTTATCCTTGTACAGAACTAGCAAGATGCCAGCAGCCCAGTGCTCAGCAATCTTCTATGCATTAGCCAGGAAAATGTCAAAACACTGCTCTGCTATATTATATGCACCCATGCAGGCACCCATGACTGTGTAGCACGCACGCACGCACACACACACACACACACACACCCTACTTCTTTTTTGGCATGGTTTCTAAGTCTGTGAAGTTGACTGGCTAAGCAATGTTTTGATAAGTTTTCCTCAACAACAATCCAAGCAGGTAAAACTCAGTATCACAAACCTTTTAAAATATTGAAAAGTTTTGTTCAGTACACAGTTACAAATACATGAACCAGTATGATGCTCAACCAGGTTATGATGCTTTTTGAAACTACTGTTTTTGGTTTTAGCATGGTGCGTTGTTTTAAAAAAAAATGTAGGGAATGACTGAGAAATGTGAAAAACTAAAATGACCAAGTTAAATAATACAAAGAAAAGCCTCTGCTGGTGGTTGCTTGTTAATTTTTGTTTTTAGTGTCTCTGTGCTTAACTCTCTAATTTAATGAATGTAAATTAGTCTTTGAGACATCAATGGCTGGAGGTCATAAAACAAAGGCCGACAATACCACTTTATAGTATAAAACATAATAATAATAATAATAATAATAATAATAATAATAATAATAATAATATGACTTTGTTACATGAGACCTCACAAAGCCAAGAACAATGCATATTTGCTGTTACGCAAGGACCCTCCTCCTGTGCAGAATTTTCATAATTATAACAGAAAGGCGTAAATTTTCTAATGCATGGCAGCTCAAAAAGTAATCAAGAGAATGAGCCTGAGGGCTATTTTAATGTATGCAAAGCTAGTGACCCACAGTAAATGGGAGGTAGGCTTCAATGAATGCAAAGTAATGCACACATACTAAAGACCTGGTCTGATGAGGGACGGCTAAAATTAACACCCAATTAATTTCCAAATTGACAAACAAATGAAACCCATAAATCTACTTTCTCATTAATTTTCTTGTGGTATAATTTAAAGCAGTAATATGAGGGCAAAAATTGAGCATTATCCATCATAAATATCAAAAAAGATAGCACTGTAACACCATAAATTATGCATATTACCTGTTGTTAAAAATGATTAATGTATTATCAACTTTATCACACACTGTCTATGTCTAGACATATCCGAAATCTGAAATTTCATTTAGTACTTAGGGGGAAAGGGGCTCCAGAACGGATGGAATTATCAACAGCACATTTCGAGCCTGGCCCTGTGACACAAAGGTAGCTGCTTCTCATGCTGTCATTTGGGAGTTCCGGGGTTGGAATTGGACTCATCCCAAGCTTTGGGTCACTGGAGGTTGAACATATTGAAGAGGTGATGTTCACTTCCCAGGGGAACTGAAACAAATCACAGTGCACTAAGAGCATCCTTTAGTAGCTGACCCACAGACTGGCACTGGCATCTGCTTAGCAAGGGGCTAGTCACCTCCTGTGCCCTCCTGGCTGTAGGGAAAGCAGTGCTCAGTGATGTAGAGAGGTGGAGAATAAAAGGTTAAAACCAAGAACTTTGAAGGAAACCGAGACGAGACGGAAATCTAATATAATTCAGCCTGTAAGAGAGTCAAGTGTATCACCTTGACCAATTGCAGTAGACATTTCCTTGCGCTCACACAGTTCCCTGCAATTTCTCCCAATTGATCCAAAACATATAATTCTTGTAAGAAGCTTTCATTTGAAATAACACTTGCCCCCAAATCTCCTTACTAGTAGCTTCAGCGGCTGCCCTCTATCCAACAACGCTTGCCTGGCACTTAATTACATATAATAGCACACCATCCCTTTTCTCATCTCTTTATGACCCAAATGGCAATGGGTGTCAACAGTATGGCTCTGGGATCTCTAAAGCTGCTGAGGGATTGATACTCAAACCCAATAAAATATAAGAGAGTTAATGGCTAATTCTCTGATGAACTTGAAACATAAGGCAAGTAGCGTCCTTGAGAAGAAATTCAGGAGTCAGTACCCTGAGTTCTACAGCGATGTAAATATTTTGTGTAGTCTTCAGCAAGCTATTTAATAATGGGAAGTCCAATCCTAATAGTGCTGCTCCAACAAACACGGCATCAGAATCACAAGACTTGCCCAGTTCTGCCACATTTGCAAGTGAAAGTCTCCCTAATGGACAAGGCAGAGCAAGAAAAGGACATTCTAAAACAAAGCTATTGGCTATCAGAGGCATTATTTGGGGCTATCTAGAAACTGGTGTTGAGATACCTGAATACTAAGATGTCAGCCCTTCAGAGAAAGGGAAAGAAAGATTTGCAGGAATTGCCCCCATTCGTCACACCATTGAGTTGGATTTGTGGCACTGCAGAGGGGTTATTTTGTACTTGTTGGTGCAGCACTTTGGTTTTTTGGATGTTGAGTGATAGGTCAAGCTTTTCGTAAGCTTCTGCAAAGATATTTAGGATGGTTTGGAGGTCATATATCAGCCTTAACTCGTGGTCATTTAGAAGCAAGATGAAGAACACATGTTCCAGTACTGATCCTTGGTCAATCTTACTCCTCCATCGTGAGAACTGCCAATTTATTCCTACTCTCTACTTCCTATTCTTTAACCAGGTCCTGCCCTCTTATTCCATGACTGCTAAGCTTACTCAAACACTTTTTCAAAGTCTTAGTATATCAGATGATTCACCTCTATCTCTATGCTTGTTGACACTCTCAAAGGTCTCTGAAAAATTAGTGAGACAGTACTGACCCCTGGAGAAGTCATGCTGGTCCCACTTCCACAAGATCTGGGCTTTTATATACTTGGTAATTCTGACTTTCCTAACTAGCCTGTAATTTATGGGTCTCCTCTAGAAAAAAGAATAGTGTTATGTCAGCCACATTCCACTCCTCACCTGTGGAAGCCGATATGGCACAAGCAATCAGCAACTGCACATTTTAGTTCATTAAGACCTTTCAGATGGAAGCCATCCAGACCCAGAAATTTGTCAAATTTTAATTTGTCAATAAGGTCTTGAATAATAGTTCCCAAACTCCCCTCCTTTCCTCTGACCCTAGAAAACTGCTGAGTGTCTTGGTGAACCATGTAATAATTTTTGTACTGATTGTACTGTGCTGTGCTAGATGATATTTAATTGTGTTTTTAGAGCCACATTATGGACCCGCTGAAGTTTGGAGACCACTGGTAGTCCGTGGCCACAGTTTGACAACTCATGGAATAGAACATTGTCTCTTGTAACCATTATCTTCCTCAATCCATCAGACTCCTATCCTGTCTCACATCTTCTGCTTTGAAGAAGATGCAAATAATTAATTTTGCTTCTCTGCAATCTCCTTTTCCTCCTTTAGCACACTTTCTGACAAGGTCCAACACCTCCATAGCTGGGCTCCTACTGCTAATGTTCTTTTGTTGTTGCTGTTGGTTTTTAGCAAGGTTTTCCTGAAAATCTTTTTTTCTTTCCCTATTAACCAAATATTCGTCATGCTATTGACAAGACAATGATTTTAAAACACCAGTAACCGTATGCTACAGATATTTACTCAGAAATAAGTCTTACTGTGTTCAGTAGAGCTTACTCCAAAGAAAGTATGCACTGGTTGCAGACTTAAGTAGGGTCTGCAGGATCATCATCATCATCACCATCATCATCTCTGTGGTTAAGCAGTGCTTTGTTAAGCTACGACACCATAAAGTTGAGATTCTTATTCAATTTCCCCCCATTGTCTGCCCCAGAGAGAAGGACTGATTCATCATAGCAATGCTAGTCCATTAATGACTGCCTGGTTAGGCCACAACACTTCAAATGCCGATTCACCTCAAGCCCCATGAATGCTCTAGCAATCAAAACGAACAATATGTTTCAGATCATTATGGCGACTTAGTGAGTACCATCTATCAGGATTTTGCAAACGGTTTTCTTGTCGGCTTGCCTGGATGACTAACAGGTCAATCATTTAATCTGATCGTTTAAAAACTCCTTATGCACTTATATTTTGTTTTCTTATAATTTTAACGGCAGTTCTCCCCTATAAAGTTACAGACCTCTGCATTAGACATAAAAAGCTAACATTAACTTTTCTCTAAATGTGCTCACTCTTCTATTTCCTTAGGATTCAGAGTTTATTGCTAACAGGTTGTATCTGATACAGTATTCAAATTATGTACAGGGCTTTCTGCCCAGTGACTCCACAACCACTGTTCATTTTTAAGTAGGACTGTGTAAAGTCCTGCACTGACCCACTGAAATCAATGAAGCATACAATGTTCTGCTACTTGGTATAAGATACCCTTAAAAAACAATGGAGGAGAGGAGAAATGGGAGGGGGGACAACAAGTTCTTTACAAAACAGCAACTACTAGTACCACTTTATTTCATTAGAGCTCCTAGCACGTAAGAAGAAATAAAACAATGCAAAACATCTGAAGATGTAAATACACTTTCAAACATAAGACTATTGCATACTAATACACAGCAAGCAAGCACACAAAATGATGAAAACACACCAAGAAGTCATACGTTAGCATATTAATTGGTTTGTTTATACATTGTCTGCCATCCTTACAAGAGTTTACATCAGCTCTGCTCTAAAACAAGTTTAAAAAAAATTCCTTTCCTAACTTCATGGAGGACACAAGAACCAACATACTGTTAAAAGAAACATGCACACACACACAATCCACGAACAGAAAATCACTATATATCATTCAGAAGAAGGTTCTTTTTTGGTGATTACCTTGTTCATAGCCCTATCCTTTTGTCCTAGACATTTAAAGTCCTTGTTTGATCCACACAGAATTTTCTAGTCATCAGATGGTTCTATTACTGTGCTAGCCGTCTTGCAGGAGTGCTCTCTCCCTTCTGAAAAAAGCAAACAACTGGATAGATATCATTACACTAAGGAAATCTCTTGGAAAAAAACCAAACAACTTGCTAATCTTTGTAGCCCCTTCATCTAAAGTTAACGATAAGAAAAACAAACCCAAGTCAGTTTCAGCCACATTCCAGGGACAAGTTCCCCTTTTCTTCTTTATCAAAATCCTAGCTTTTAAAGCTCCCCCCCCACTCCCCACCCCCAGCAGACCTTGCAGGCTAAACTGCTGCTCACACCCGCAAACAAAGCAATATTTGTTTAATAACTGATTGCTGCCATGGGTACAGTAAACAAGGGCCCTGGCGTTTGTGTTTATGAACAAACACATCATCTTGCAAGAGCAATTTAACATTAACCAGGTGGAATAATCAACAGATTTCATAGGTGACACTCAGGGCAGGACAACTGTAAACAGAGGAGGGAGGAGAAAGGGGCCACTCTCAGGGAATCAAGGTTGAGGCAAATGCATTGCAGAGTAAACAGCTGGGGAGAGGTCAAGACAAACAAACTGTGATCCTCCTGACATTTTGAGGAGCAGGAAGGTTGTGTGTTACACGCATCAGCTGCTGACCACCATGAAAATCAAACCAGTTGGGGACCAGGGCGACTTGTTTATACAGTGCCAGGTTGCTTCTAAACAAGAAGTTGCAATTATCCAAATTGTGCTCTGTAGTCACTGCACTAACCGGAGAGATCAAATCAGATGCCATTCCCCCCTCCCTCACAGACGGCATGTGAAACAACAGCGCTGTTAACAGAAGGAGGGGGCAGAAACAGAAGTGCAGGTGGTTAATTGTTAAAGTTATATTTACAGGAAAAGGCATCATTTACAGGAGAAGGGAGGGGAGGGAGAGGCAGAGGGAGAGGGAGGGAAGCGCCATATTAAATCCATTTTGTCCATGAAGTTGTTTAGATCAGTTACCAATGCCTGTTAATTAGAATGTTTTGGATTCTACTAAAAAGCCTAATCTGTTATACGCAAATATCAAGAGCAGCACATAGCTTTTTAATGCAGCATTGAGTTCAGAATAACCAATGGTATGCATATCAAAGGTAGAGACCCAACGTAAAGCTGCAGCTGTAGAAAAATGCAAAGTTGTTGGGAATTTCTAATTCCTTTTTGCGATTCCTAAATCCATTGACCAAGAGCTTATAAATAGGCTACCATCCAACCCTACAATAATTGACAGATATTGATGCCATTAGCCAGTCTAAAAACTCCCATGCTTTTCTTTGGTCAAGTGTTGATGTACTGCTTGGAAACACGTAATTTCTAGACTCTGCTGGAGCCTAAGTCAATGTTTGGGCAATTCTAGAAATGTCTGACCACAGACTCAACTCTCTTACAGATTATTTATGATCAATGTGTCCATATTTCAATCTGCCACCTTCTGTATTGGTCTGAATTTGGCCGATATATATGTACTCAATATTTCTGTCATGTCTTTATTCTGTATATACTCTCACCAGTATCCTCAGATTGCTGGAGAAACCCAGCTGGAGCATTACACTAGAAATGGGGAAATCCAGGTTTAAATTTGCCCTCAGCAAGAGCTCACTGATGTCTTTGGGTGAGACGCCACCACTCAAGAATAACCTACCTCTGAGGACCAACCATAGTTTAGTGGCAGAGCACAAGGTTTGCATGCAGAAGGTTCCAGGCTCAATCCTCGGTTTTTCAAGATAGAGGGCTGGACTAGATGACCCTCGGGTCCCTACCAACTTTACAATTATATGAATAGGGAGGACCCATCTGATACACTGGAGAGCCACTGCCAGGCAGTGTGAACAATACAAGCTTAAAGTCTCACAAGGCATGAGGCAGTTTCTGATGTTCCTACTTGTTATTGTGATAATAAAAAGGGCTAAGCCAACTTAGCTCCTTGGAGGAAATCATGCTCTGCCAGAACTCCAAATCAGGCTTCTGGAATCTCTCAGCCATGCCAAGAGAAAAGTCCCTATTGTGACCTGAGGTGCCTCCAGATTTGTCAGCATTTTGTGGGAGGAACTCAAGTGCATACTGGAACTTTAGGTGTAACGTGGATTAAAGTACTCTGTTGCAATAAATCCCCTAAAAAAGAAAAGCAAACTTTTTGCAGTTTGGAAAGTGATGGGGAAATGCATTGAAAACTGTGGAATGAACAAATGACTTAACATGAATACATCTAAACACTCTGTGAGTAAATCACAATGAATGCAGAATGAATGCTTACTGCCATATAACCACCCTGTAAACAAATCAGAATGAGTGTTCAATAGTGGACATAGTCTACCCATCGTAAGCTTTGTGCAAGTAAATCAGGATGAATGCTGAATAAACAGACCATCTGAAAGAGCTAGAACAAGGGCTAGCAAGAAGCACCAAGTATGTGGAGAATACTATGAAGCACTGCTCTGGTCATAACCTGGACAGTGCTTCTTTAGAATGCCACTGGTGATCAGTTTCCATAACAACAACCTGCCTGAAGCTGCATCTTCAGATGAGGGTATGCTTGGGCTTAAACCAAAGTGTGGGAGACCATTGTGGTTATTCAGCAGAGAAGGGAAAGCAGGGCAATGCAAGTTTTTAAGCATTAGCCCTGGTAAAGTTGACAAAATTAAACCCTGACTGAGGCCGTTTTCTTCCCAAAAGCCCACCCTCCAGAATGCTTGCTGTTGAGTAGGCTATATGAAGGAGACCCATCCCATGTCTGACCATGACAAAACAATCACATGTTGACAGAAAAAGGAGTAGCATGACATCTGGATTTGATAACTTTGGGGGGGGGGGAAATGGACTGGTTTGCTTGTCACACTAAACCTTGGACTCACACACTCCTTAAAGGTTCTGTTTTGACAATCCCCTGAGTATCTGATTGTGAGGAAGTTAGCTCTAGCTAAGACAAGGAGCTCTTTCTAGATATGTGATGTGGCTCAATCCCACCTCACACAGAACTCTCACACACATCTGTGCACATGTATATAGCCCTTTCTGATCTGCTCCAGATGTGTGGACAGTATGTATGGTTGCCACCCACACTGGCAGCATAGCACAGGGCTAGCCTATGTGAGCCCCTGACTACTCTCACGGACTGAGATGGAAACCTTGGGTTAATGGGAGAATTAATAGCAATGAGAGTGTCTGTCCTCTTATACCATGCTTGGTAAGCTTAGGTAGCCTTTGTTGAGTGACTTTATAAAATGCTTTTTGAAAGTCTGAGTTCCCATTGTCAGCTGGATCGCTCCTATCCATATGCTCATTGACACTCAAAGGACTCTAAAGGTAAGTTAGATAGGACCTATCCTCGTAGATCTTAGGGAACAGTTACATACTTCCTTCCACAGTGTCTTCCGCAGTGAAGACAGAGTCATCCAGCTTCTCTGCAATCTCCTTTCCCTGCTTTAGCATATCTTTGACTTCCTTGTGCCCAAAGCCAACTGTGACCCTGGCCAGTTTCCTGCTTCAAATGTAGTCAAATAATTTTTATTGTTGATTTTAAGCTCTGTATGTTTTTAATTAATTTTGTTGTTGTTGTTGTTGTATCCTTTATTGCATGCATGACTTTATTCTTCCAAAAGTTTGAGTTTATATTCGTTTTCCTCCTTTGGACAAGATTAGATTTCTATTTTCTGAAGGAAGCCTTTTTGCTTCTAATATGTTTATTGACTTTACTCATTAACCATGTTGGCATCCTATTGGTTTTGATAGGACCTTTCCTGATCCGTACTGTACATTCTACCTAAACCTCCATTATTGTGGCTTTGAATAGCTGCCAAGCATGTTAGATAGATCTGACCCTCCTGATTTGGCTTTCAACTTCCTTTTTACCAGTTCCCTTATTTCATTTCATTTTATTTTAGAACTTTTCTCTTCTGAAGTCAAATGTGACTGGGCTGGACTTTCTTGGCATCTGTTCACTTAAATATGTGTTGTAAAATGGATCATGTGCAAAATATTGCACGTGCAGCCTGTTATTTCAGCATTAAGACATCTTCACATCGAAACGGAACTGCTTCTTCTGTGGTCCTTTTCCAGTACGTAAAATCACAGTTTATTCAGTGCAAAGTAAGTACTATATGATAAAAACTACAAGCATATCATTCAAATGCTTTATTGGTCAAATAGATGGATGCTTTTATTAGTTCAACCTTTTTTGTAATGGAGTGCCACTGATGACCCAGTGTTATCCTCATTCCCTGCCATTAATCACACTCCTAAGAGCTCATTTTGCTTTAAAATCTTAAGAAATTGCCATAATTTAAAGACATGGTGTCTACCTAATGGGAAATGCTTCACAGATTGTATCGTTTCTTATAACCATAGCTTTATGGCAATGCTGACCACAATGTTAAGGCATTAGAAAGCTGAATAAAATATTTCAGTGCTAGAAAAGCTATATGTAAACTTTCTTTTGTATGTGTGGTTTGCTACATCTTTACTACTTTAAAATCACAGTGCTTTGAGAATCGCAGAATTCAAACATGCATGGCTTATGTAGATTAAGACTATGAAAACATTCCCTGAGCAAATATAAAATAACAAATAAGTACATTTAAGAGGATCCCTAGTACAAACAGTGACTATAGGTTTTAAACAAATACCATACAGAGGTACATTCTTTATTCAGGGTACTGTATAATCTTTATACCTTCTCAGTTCAACTGCAGAAAAATAAGGATATTTCCTGGTTCGGAATCACTTCTCCAGCATTTTCAGCTGTGAAATTTACAGAAAGATTTAAACTAACATGATGATAATCTTAACCCATAAAGCTTGCTATTATGAAGATGCACATGGCAAAGTGTTTTGACAATGTTGACTATTATGGGAGGGAAAACATATATAAGAGAATTCCACCAAAACGTAAAAGCAAAAGTGAGGAAGGGAAAAACACTTCCCTTTTTTTAAAGTATCTTTAAACACCTTGCAAAGGAAAATGTGGTGCAATTATATTATAAAGTGAATACAAAAGAGTGCTCTTTTTTCAGCTAGCTAATAAGGCATTAGTACCTACTAGCCTTATGAATATGGTGTGTAAATCACATCAAATTCAAAGTGTCTGAATTTATTATAACAAGAGCTGGAGAGAAACATTAACTTTCTGGGTTGTTGCTAAGGATTAGCTCTTGTTTACAACTCTGTATTTATAGAGCGGGGGGTGGATTGTCAAATGAAGGACAAAGATGAATACAGCTGAACAAATGCAGCCTTGATTTAGAGAAATCAGATCTCGCCATAGTCTAAGAGGAAACATTTCTTTTTAAGGAGAAAAAGAATATGTTCATTAAGTTGCTTCCTAATGCTATGTACAACTAGCCTGCTTTATTAGGGGGGAAATATGCAAATAGATTTTCTGACTCCACAGTTCTAGTCCAAGATACCAAATATGACAAGTGTTCAAACAGATAGCTTTTGTGAGTGATAGAAGCCAGCTTAGGAGGCTGATAATGGAATACAGAACCTTTCACCTGTATGTTGCTTCTGCAAATCCAACTTGCTCTGTAGTGACCAAAAGTTATTACAGCCTGACGGCTCATCAACAGCGTACTCGAAAGGCCGTTTGGCAGCTTGAAACTAGCTCATCACAGGAGAGGTGTCCACTTCATCAAGTCCTTTCCAAAAACAGCTGCAACCTGGTTAACTGTTTTGGTAGCAGTCAGCCTGATCCAAATAAAGTGTTTTGCCACCAAACAGCAACCATAGGTATCTGTCTCGACCTATTAGTAAACAGGGCTTAAACACAAGCTGGATAATATCAACTACTTTGCTAAATCTGGCAAAGATGTACTTGGTTGAGTGGCTAACATGGAACAGAGTTATCAGCTCAACAAGGAAGTAGCACACTTATATTACACCTAACACTTCAATCTGAGGCCACATCCTCATCAACAACAAACACATTACATCAACCCCAGATGTGGTGCAAATAATTTTCCTTCCATTGAAGTCACTGAAACAGTAAAAACAGCCACCTCCATGTCAAGAACCACCCTGCCTACAATGCCACAACAGAAGTCAATATATGGTATAACAGTGTCCAATCACAGCACACCACAACTAATATGTGAGGCCACAATTCAGATGATAGGCATGAGGGATGTATCTCTTTGGCCTCAGGTCATCACTTTGGTAATGTGGAACTGTGGAAAAATACTTTTCACAAAACAGACTAGCTTCAGAACACACATGGGAACTTGAGTGCTGACAGGAGCAGGAGTCAGGCGTAGGTCAGCAGCGAAACAATAAATCACCCAATGTCAGTGATTGTTTATCCAAATAAACAAAACAGCTCAGTCCTAGTGGTCACAGCAACCCTTCCCAGTAGCTCTTGCCTGCCTTCCCACTGCTCTCTAAAGCTCCTCGCCCCAGTTTCTTCCTCAGCAGCCTAAGGTTCCTTTTCTTTTTGCTCCTCCCTCAATTTCTCTGCATGTTCTGGGATACTAGTGGGGAGGGGAGCTGGTCACAGCAGTAGTGGGAGATTCCCTGACTTCTTCCGTACCTGTCTCCTCTCCAGCCTTCGCTTCTACCTCTGGAGTCTGGACTGCTCTCTGCCACAGAATCTTCCTGCTCTCTAAACCCTATTCCTGCTTCAGCTTCTGACACCTCCTCCTCCCCTCTTAGACCACTCATCCTTGCCCCACCACCAGTCCCCTGGCTCTGACCTTCTTCCCCTGGGGGATCCCCAGCTGGTGCCTCCCACCACTTATCTCTGCACCCAACCAGTCCATGAAAAGCACATTGTTAACATTTTTTTCTGCCTAGAACCTCACCTTGGAACTTCAGGTAGAAAGCCAATCACACTCAACTCCAGCAAAGTAGGGTACCAGGACAGAGCACCTCATGCAGATAAGCGAGGGAAGGAGGAACACAAACTATAATACACAACGGCTTTAATTTTCTCCCATGTCTCCTCCTGCCCCCCTATGATATATGGGGATACTGTGCCTTGCCTCAACTGTATTTGTCTAACACCCAGAAGAGAAGGAGGTGGTGCCCGCCCTCATCCTGCCACATGTAAGGAAGACACATAGAGACGAAGGCCAGGCACTCCACTCCAACCACAGCCACTGTTGACTAAACTCTCATAAGACTTTTGCCTTGCAGGATCTCTATCCACGAACATGAAGTAGAACAAACAGCTACTGCCCACACACTGCTTCACTACAATCTCAAAGGGCAGAAGGGGTTTGTGTCTCTGTGGTTGCAGACTTACACCTCCTGTTGGCAAAGTGCCTGAAAGCAGAAATGCAGTGTCTAAATGCAATCAATCAATCAATCAATCAATCAATAATCTGAGGTGTGCACCCTTAGGAAATAAATTTAGAAGAGGTCACAGGTCAGCAGTAGAGCAGACCACCTATATGCATAATGTCCCAGCTTCAATTTCCAGAATTACAAAATAGTGACGCTTGAAAAGACCTCTATCCAGGGTTTTGGAGAGTTCTGCCAGTCAGAGTATACAATACTGGGGTAGACAGAGCAACATATTGACTCCATATTAAACACCTCTATATGTTCATATGAAAATATATATACTAAAAATAATGTCAAAACTCTTCACTGGCTGAAGTCTTCCTCTTGCTGTGTGTGCTGCTGTATTTATTTCCACTAGCAGCAGCAACACAGATTGTGGGTACTCTATACTTCCTTCAGTAACACAACTAAAAGTAAATGTAAGCAGTAAGTGAAAACACTGATTGCATTTGGATAATAAAAAGTGGATGACAGAGTATATGTCATCGCTATCAAACCCCCCCCCCCCCGTTTTTCTCCTTTTTGTTTTTGTTTTCTAGCTTTAAGTGCAGATGATGACTGATTTCTTATGGGACATCAAATTGTACACTAATCAGAAAAGAGATAATTTAATTTACTATGGACTGTAATTTCTCAGTTCGTTCTCATTGATAAATTAAATTGGACTGTTTTCCT